>NW_026262472.1:0-31655 GCF_009764475.1 Pristis pectinata
TCTATAAGATCATCCCTCAGTCTCCTCCACTGCAATGAATAAAAGTCCCATCCTGCTCAACCTCTCTCCATAACTTAGGCCCTCGAGTCCCGGCAACATCCCCGTAAATCTCCCTCTGTGCTCTTTCCAGCTTAACGGCATCTTTCCTACAGCAGGGCGACCAGAACTGAACACAATACTCCCAAGTGCGGCCTCACCAGTGTCCTGTACAACTGCAACGTAACATCCAAACTTCCGTACTCTGCCCTGACCGATGAAGGCCAGCGTGCCAAACGCCTTCTTCACCACCCTGTCTACCTGCGACGCCACTTTCAGGGAAAGGTGAACCTGTACACCTCGGTCCCGCTGTTCTACAACACTCCCCAGGGCCCTACCGTTCACTGTGAAAGCCCAACCCTCGTTTGTCTTCCCAAAACGCAACTCCTCGCACTTGTCCGAATTAAACTCCATTCGCCGTTCCTCGGCCCACTTATCCAGCTGTGGAGGAAAATTTAAAGCATTATTAAAAGGGTCAAGCCATTTCTGCCACAACAGCTGTACTGTCTGTCCTTGGTAAACTGCCAACTAACTAACCCTCTCTAGCTTGCTTGCTTGTACTCTAAGAAGGACATGGGAACTTGTTTTCCTTGGAATCATTGTTCTGTAATCTGTCCTAACGCTGCAGGCAGAGTAACTTTTAAGCAGATTGGTGCATTAGTGCTTTCTGTCACGTATATTTTGGCTATAAAAATGTAATCCTTTGTTGAGTCTCGGAATCCCACTTTTAGGAGTCTGAGCTCTAGAACATAGAACAATTACAGCACAATTCAGGCCCTTCGGCCCACAAAGCTGTGCCGAACATGTCCCTACCCTAGAAATTACTAGGCTTACCCATAGCTCTCTATTTTAATCAGCTCCATGTACCTATCCAACAGTCTCTTGAAAGACCCTATTGTATCCGCCTCCACCACCGTTGCTGGCAGCCCGTTCCACACACTCACCACTCTCTGAGTAAAAAAACTTACCCCTGACATCTCCTCTGTACCTACTCCCCAGCACCTTAAACCTACGTCCTCTTGTGGCCACCCAATTCAGCCCTGGGGAAAAGCCTCAGACTATCTACCCGATCAATACCTCTCATCATCTTATACACCTCTATCAGGTCCCCCCTCATCCTCCGTCTCTCCAAGGAGAAAAGGCCGAGTTCCCTCAACCTGCTTTCATAAGGCATTCTCCGCGTTCCAGGCAGCATCCTTGTAAATCTCCTCTGCACCCTCTCTATGGCTTCCACACCTTTCCTGTAGTGAGGCGACCAGAACTGAGCACAATACTCCAAGTGGGGTCTGACCAGGGACCCATATAGCTGCAACAATACCTCATGGCTCCTAAATTCAATTCCCCGATTGATGGACAATACACCGTATGCCTTCTTAACCACAAAGTCAACCTGCGCCGCCATTTTGAGCGTCCTATGGACCCCAAGATCCCTCTGATCCTCCACACTGCCAAGAGTCCTACCATTAAGACTATATTCCGCCAACATATTTGACCTACCAAAATGAGCCACGTCGCACTTATCTGGGTTGAACTGCATCTGCCACTTCTCAGCCCAACTCTGCATCCTATCTATGTCCCTCCGTAACCTCTGACTGCTCTCCAAACTATCCACAACACCCCCAACCTTCGTGTCATCCGCAAACTTACTTACCCACCCCTCCACTTCCTCATCCAGGTCATTTATAAAAATCACAAATAGTAAGGGTCCCAGTACAGATCCCTGAGGTACACCAATAGTCACCGACCTCCACTCAGAATATGACCCTTCAACAACATTCTTTGCCTTCTGTGGGCCAGCCAGTTCTGGATGATATCCATGATATCACGTTACAATAAAGGCTTTCAGATGCAGACGCTCTCCGGGTCTGAGTAATAGTTCTCCGCGACACCAGCTGATCGAGACCCCTCCGTAAATCCTGATAACCACATTTGCTGTCTACGACACATGTCGGGATTAAAATCCATCCGCCAGTGCTCTGCCCGTCTTCCAGCTGATCAGTGTTCTGATGGAGCCAAAGACACTTCTCCTGGCCATTTCCAACACCTCAAATGTTGCGTTTTATTTGTTCAGTGTGGGTTTTCTTTTCTCTGCTTGGTAGGGCGCGATAGCCTCCCACCCACCGAAGAACATTCTGGTGGCTTTGGAAAGTCTCGCTGCAGAAAACGAGGAGGAACTTCTCGAGCTCTCGTCCAAAGTGAACGTGACGAGGGACATGGAGGAACTGAGGTGGGTCGCCTGTGTTGTCCCTGCCCTGGGAGTGTGTGACGGGGCGGTGCAGAGGGAGCCTCACCCTGTGTCTGACCCCAGGAGTGTGTGACGGGGCGGTGCAGAGGGAGCCTCACCCTGTGTCTGACCCCGGGAGTGTGTGACGGGATGGTGCGGAGGGAGCTTCACCCTGTGTCTGACCCCGGGAGTGTGTGACGGGATGGTGCGGAGGGAACTTCACTCCCTTTGTTTGAACCCTGCAGAACAGGTGAATGAGCATGTCTGTCTGAACGTGAATGGAATCTCTGTGGTAACCAGGATGCTCCCTCCTCCCTGTAGGTTCACCTACACGAGCCCCCACCTGCAGGACGTGTCCGAAGCCCCCCTCGTGCTGCGTTCTGTCAAATCCTTGCTGCAGGTAGCCTTGTTATCCGGGACACTTGTCCCACTTTGTGTGATTGGGGGTGTGGGGTGGGGGGAGAGCTGTGGGGACACTGTGAGTCTGCCAACCCACCTACCCCAGTCCCGTTCCACCAGCACTCGGTCCGTGCCTTTCCCCCTGCATTGGCCATTCAAGTGTACAACGGGCACAGATCGAGTGGACAGTCAGAGACTTTTTCCTGGGCGACAACAGCTAACACGAGGGGACATAATTTTAAGGTGATTGGAGGAAGGTATAAGGGGGATGTCAGGGTAAGTTTTTTTACACAGAGAGTGGTGGGTGCGTGGAACGCACTGCCGGCAGAGGTGGTGGGGGCAGATACATTAAGAGACTCTTAGATAGACGCATGAATATAGGTATATCGGACTCTGGTCAGACCTGACTTGGAGTACTGTGCTCAGTTCTGGTCGCCTCTAGGAAGGATGTGGAAGCCATAGAAAGGGTGCATAGGAGATTTACAAGGATGCTGCCTGGATTGGGGAGCATGCCTTATGAAAGCAGGTTGAGGGAACTCGGCCTCTTCTCCTTGGAGAGATGGAGGATGAGGGGTGACCTGGTAGAGGTGTATAAGATGATGAGGTATTGATCGTTTGGATAGTGAGAGACTTTTCCCCGCGGCTGAAATGGCGGCCACAAGAGGACACAGGTTTAAGGTGCTGGGGAGTAGGTACAGAGGAGATGTCAGGGGTAAGTCTTTTACTCAGAGAGCGGTGAGTGCGTGGAACGGGCTGCCGGCAACGGTGGTGGAGGCGGGTACAATAAGGTCCTTTAAGAGACTTTTGGATAGGTACATGGAGCTTAGAAAAATAGAGGGCTATGGGTAAGCCTAGTAATTTCTTAAGGTAGGGACATGTTCAGCACAGCTTTGTGGGCCGAAGGGCCTGAATTGTACTGTAGGTTTTCTATGTTTCTATGCTCTACGTTTCTATGAATGATAGAGAAGTGGGGGGGCTATGTGGGAGGGAAGGGTTAGATAGATCTTAGAGCAGGATAAAATGTCAGCACAACATTGTGGGCCAATGGGCCTGTACTGTGCTGTAGTGTTCTTTGTTCTGAGTGTCTGTCCCGTTACTACATCAGTGTTGGGATACTCTCTGCCTCCACCTCCACTACCCCCCCCCCCCCCACCCCCCAACCCCGTTCCAGATCCCATTCCATCCCCTCCCTGTGGAAAGAATTCCCCCCTTGGGTCCCTTCTGAACCTCCTGCCGCCGACCCAGACACCTCTGCTCGGGGGTGGGAGACACGTTTCCTACGATCTACCCTGTCTATCCCCCACATCATTGTGACCACCTCTATCAGGTCCCAGGTCCCTCCCCAGTCCCCTCCACTCCAGGGAGAATGGACCCAGCCTCTCCGGTCTCTCCTCGAAACTGGAATGCTCCGTCCCAGGGCAATGTTCTGAGGAATCTCCTCTGCAGGAGACCCTTACCCCCCCCCCCCCCCACCCCCCCCCCCCCAACTGATGCTTGAAGAGTCATCCAGCATCGAAATGGGTCCTTCAGAGAGTCGTATAGCACGGAGACGGGCCCTTCAGCCCAAATGGTCCCTGTCGACCAAGATTCCCATCCAAGCCAGTCCCATCTGCCTGCATTTGGCCCATATCCCTCTAAACCTTACCTGTCCAAATATCTTTGACGTGTTATAACTGTACCCACCTCTACCACTCCCTGTGGCAGCTCGTTCCATATATCCACCACTCTGCATGAAAAAGTTGCCCCTCAAATCCCCTTTAAACCTTCCCCTTCTCACCTTAAACCTGTGCCCTTTAGTTTCAGACTCCCCAACCCTGGGGAAAAGACGGTGACCGTCCACCTTATCTATGAACCCTCGTGGTTTTATAAACCTCCATAAGGTCACCCCTCAACCTCCTTTGCTCCAGGGAAAACAGTCCCGGCCTGTCCGGCCTCTCCTTATAACTTGAGCCCTCCAGTCCCGGGAACGTCCCCGTCAATCTTTCCTGCCCCCTCTCCAGCTCTGACGTCCTTCCTCCAGTACTCCAGGTGCGGTCTCGCCGACGCCTTATACAGCTGTAACGGGACGTCCCAGCTCCTGTACTCAATAATTATCCGCCCTATTTATCCCCCTCATGATTTTATAAACCTCGACAAGGTCACCCCTCGGCCTCCTTCACTTTAGGGAAAACAGTCCCGGTGTATCCAGCCTCTCCTTGTAATTCGAGCCTTCCAGTCCCAGCAACATCCTCATGGATCTTTTCTACCCCCCTCTCACTCCGTGACATCTTTGATCTTGCTTTGCATTTAATCTGAAGTTAATCCTTAATTAAGTGCATATTACACTAACATTGTAGTATCAGCCAGGCTGTTCAAAATAGCTGGGTTACTGCTTCCTCTTACCAACAAAATGCAAGACAATTAAATGGAGGAAGGTGGTCGTTGTGATACGTACAGCATCAGAGAAACTCTCTGGGTCAAGGAGGGAAGGTGTCACAGTCCACTGGAGGAAGTCAAGTTCAAGTTTATTATCTTGGGCAGACACACCCAGTGCATTTTGGCAGGACAAGTCAAGGTAGGACACACAGTAAATGGTAGGGCACTGAGGAGTGCAGAGGAACAAAGGGATCTGGGAGTTCAAATACATAATTCCCTGAAAGTGGCGTCACAGGTAGACAGGGCTGTAAAGAAGGCTTTTGGCATCCTGGCATTCATAAATCAAAGTATTGAGTATAGGAGTTGGAATGTTATGGTGAGGTTGTACAAGACATTGATGAGGCCAAATTTGGAGTATTGTGTACAGTTCTGGTCACCTAACTATAGGAAGGATATCAGTAAGATTGAAAGATTGCAGAGGAGATTTACTAGAATGTTGCCGGCTCTTCAGGAGTTGAGTTACAGGGAAAGATTGAACAGGTTGGGACTTTATTCCTTGAAGCGTAGGAGAATGAGGGGAGATTTGATAGAGGTTTACAAAATTATGAGGGCTATAGACAGAGTAAATGCGAGCAGGCTCTTTCCACCTAGATTAGGAGAGATAAGTACAAGAGGACATGGCTTTAGGGTGAAAGGGGAAAGGTTTAGGGGGAACATTAGGGGGAACTTCTTCACTCAGAGAGTGGTGGGAGTGTGGAATGGGCTGCCATCTGATGTGGTAAATGTGGGCTCACTCTTAAGTTTTAAGAATAAATTGGTTAGATACATGGACGGGGGAGGTCTGGAGGGTTATGGACTGGGTGCAGGTCAATGGGACTAGCGCAGACTAGAGGGGCCGAATGGCCTGTTTTCCGTGCTGTAGCATTCTATGGTTCTGTAAATACCATGAAAATGAACTTTCTGCAGTAGCAGTGCCGTACATTAGAAACCTAAGTTAACATAAACTTAAATTAAGGTAAATTATACATAACTTACAGGACAAAATAGCAACACTGGTGCAAGTTGAGAGAGGGTAAAAGATAGTCTGAGATAATGTGAGGGTTTTTCGGGTGGGTTCAAGAACCTAAGGGCAGTGGGGAAGAAGCTGTTGTTGAACCGTGAGGTGCGGGGTCTTCAGGCTCCTGTACCTCCTGCCTGAGGGCAGCATCGAGAAGAGGGCACGTCCCGGAGGGTGGGGGTCCCCGATGGCGGATGTCTCCTTTCCTGAGATGTCCCCTCTTGCAGATGTTCCCCGACGGTGGGGAGAGCCATACCCACGGTGGAACTGGCTGAGTCCCTCCGCTCGCTGTAACCCCCTTGCGTTCCCGTGCGTCGGACTTCCCACATCAGGTGATGCAACCGGTCAGGATGCTTCCCACCGGACACCCGTAGAAGTCCGTCAGAGTCCTTGATGATGTGCTGAACCTCCTTAAACTTCTAAATAGAGATGCTGGCACACCTTCTTGGTGGTGGCATCTACGTGCTGGGTCCAGGAGAGGTCCTCCGAGATGTTGATGCCCATCTCACCCTTTCCACCGCCGATCCTTCAATGAAGACTGGTGCATGTTCGCCTGACTTCCCCTTCATAAAATCCACTGTCAGTTGCTTGGTTTTGCTGATGTCGAGTGCAAGGTTGTTGTTTGACCCCACTCATCCAGCTGACCTATCTCACTCTGGTGTGATGGGTAAATCGGTACACTATTGTCGCAGGTACAGAGGTACAGTGAAAAACTTTCCCATCCGTACAGATCATCTCATCACATCAGTACATCGAGGTAGTACAAGGGAAAAGCATAACAGAATGCAGAATAAAGTGTCACAGCTACAGAGAAAGTGCAGTGCAGGCAGACAATAAGGTGCAAGGGCCACGATGAGGTAGATCGTGAGGTCAAGAGTCCATCTTATCGTTCAATAGTCTTATAACAGAGCTGTCCTTGAGCCTGGTGGTTCATGCTTTCAGGCTTTTGTATCTTCTGCCTGATGGGAGGGGGGAGAAGAGAGAATGTCTGGGCTGGGTGGGGGTCTTTGATTATGTCGGCTGCTTTCCCGAGGCGGTGGGAAGTGTAGACGGAGTCAGCGGGAGGGGGGAGGCTTGTTTCCGTGATGTGTCCACAACTCTCTGCGGTTTCTCGCAGTCCTGGGCAGAGCAGTTGCCATCCTGAGCCGGGGTGCATCCAGATAGGAGGCTTTCTGTGGTGCATCGGTAAAAATTGGTGAGGGTCGACGGGGGCGTGCCCAACAGGGAAGGAATTGTCGTTTCGGGAAGGGACTTCCGCTGACCAGGCTGTGTCTCCGCAGGAGGGCTGGCGAGACCTCGAGGTGCAGGCCGTGCAGAAAGTCGGGGCTACGAGGAGGCAGATGGAGCTCAGCTGCCGTCTGCTGGTGCTGGGCCGGGAGTTCGGGGTGCTGCTGGAGGAGAGATTCGGACACAACCCAGAGCTCCTGAACGCCACCAGGTCAGAATCCGAATCAGGTTTATTATGACGTGAAATTTGTTGTTCTGTGTGCAAAGGAATATCGAGATAACGTTCATGGTTCATGGACCGTTTAGAGATCTGTTGGCGGAGGGGAAGAAGCTGTTCCTGAATCGTTGAGTGGGGTCTTCAGGTTTCTGTACCTCCTCCCCAATGGTAGTAACGAGAAGAGGGCATGTCCTGGGTGGTGAGGGTCCTCTGACGGATGCCGCCGCCTTCAGGCGCCGCCTCTTGGAGATGTCAGACCCGTAGTTCCAATCAGTGGCCGGCTTCAGACATCGAGTGGAAAAACTTGTCTTGCATACCGTTCATACAGATCAATTCATTACACAGTGCGTCGAGGTAGTACAGGGTAAAACAATAACAGAATACAGAGTAAAGTGTCACAGCTACCGAGGACGTGCAGTGCAGGCAGACAATAAGGTGCAAGGTCATAACAAGGTAGATCGTGAGGTCAGAGTCCATCTCATCGTATAGGGGAACCGTTCAATAGTCTTATCACCGTGGGATAGAAGCTGTCCTTGAACCTGGTGGTACGTGCCCTCAGGCTCCTGTATCTTCTGCCCAACAGGAGGGGGGAGATGACCGGGGTGGCTGGGGGGTCCTTGATTATGCCGGCTGCTTTCCTGAGTCCACGGAGGGGAAGCCGGTTTCCATGACGCGCTGTGTCCTCAACTCTCTGAGGTTTCCTGCGGTCCCGGGGCAGAGCAGTTGCCGTTGGTCATGAAGTCGATTTGGTTGCTTTTCCACTTCACCTCCCTGACCCTCGTGTCTCCCTTCTGTCTGCAACAGGGAGGTGTTTCACCTGCAGCTGGACCTGGTGGAGAGGAAGAGATACCGTCAAGAGTTGGTGGAGCAGGCGCACTTACTAACCAACTCCATTGTTGCCCGGAACCGAGAGATCCAGTCCCTGCAACAAAAGCACAGCCGTATCCTTGACTTTCAGAGGCTGGTGGTAAGAGGGGTTGTTCACACTCCTACCCCTGTGTCCGTGGGGATTTGCCCCCTTAATTGTGACATCTCGATGGAATCAAATTTATTATCACTGACTCCGATGACGTGAAATTTGTCATTTGTGGCAGCAGTACAGCGCAACGACCGTAAGTTACTAAAACAGTACGAAAACAAAAGGAATAACGAGGTAGGGTTCATGCACCGTTCAGAAATCTGATGGTGGAGGGGAAGAAGCTGTTCCTGAATCGTTGAGCATGGGTCTTCAGGCTCCTGTACCTCCTCCCCAATGGTAGTAACGAGAAGAGGTCATAGAATCCTAGACCAGTACAGCACAGTACAGGCCCTTCAGCCCACAATGTTGTGCCGACCTTTAAACCTCGCCTAAGACTATCTAACCCCTTCCTCCCACATATCCCTCTATCTTAAATTCCTCCGTTTGCTTATCTAGTAATCTCTTGAACCTGACCAATGTACCTGCCTCCACCACCGCCCCAGGCAGCACATTCCACGCCCCAACCACTCTCTGGGTAAAAAACCTCCCTCTGATATCTCCCTTGAACTTCCCACCCATTACTTTAAAGCCATGCCCTCTTGTATTGAGCATTGGTGCCCTGGGAAAAGGGCGCTGGCTGTCCACTCTATCTATTCCTCTTAATATTTTGTATACCTCTATCATGTCTCCCCTCCCTCCTCCTCTCCAAAGAGTAAAGCCCTAGCTCCCTTAGTCTCTCCTCATAATGCATCCTCTCCAAACCAGGCAGCATCCTGGTAAATCTTCTCTGCACCCTTTCCAACACCTCCACATCCTTCCTATAATAAGGCGACCAGAACTGGACACGGTACTCCAAGTATGGACATCCTGGTGAATCTCTTCTGTGCGCTCTCTATTGCTGCCACATCCTCCCTGGAGGGTGGTGACTGTGGGCAGGAGCGGAGGCGCATTCAGTGGGAGGGTGTCAGAAGAGAACTGGGGAGGTATCGGGTCGATGGCGTAAATGGTCTCCCCCTGCCGATCTGTTATAACCTCCAACCGTTCTGTTTTCAGGACACGAAGCAGGACCTCATCCGGGCTTTGGTGAAAGGCAACTCGTCCGCCAAGGGTCACTTGATAACTACGCGAGCAGAGGCAAGTCCACACCGTCCCATCACACACTCCCGGGGTCAGACACAGGGTGAAGCTCCCTCCACACCGTCCCGTCACACACTCCCAGGGTCAGACACAGGGTGAAGCTCCCTCCGCACCGTCCCGTCACACACTCCCGGGGTCAGATACAGGGTGAAGCTCCCTCCACACCGTCCTGTCACACACTTCTGGGGTCAGACACAGGGTGAAGCTCCCTCCACACCGTCCTGTCACACACTCCCGGGGTCAGACACAGGGTGAAGCTCCCTCCACACCGTCCTGTCACACACTCCCGGGGTCAGACACAGGGTGAAGCTCCCTCCGCACCGTCCCGTCACACACTCCCGGGGGTCAGACACGGGGTGAAGCTCCCTCCGCACCGTCCCGTCACACACTCCCAGGGTCAGACACAGGGTGAAGCTCCCTCCGCACCATCCCGTCACACACTCCCGGGGTCAGGCAGAGGGTGAAGCTCCCTCACAACCAACCCAGTCCCAGCCTCTTGATAGTTCCCTGATTTCCGTGAGTCCATTGCAGGTGGTCGTGCCTTCAGCTCTCCGGACCCCAGGCTCTGGAATTCCCTCCGGCAACCCCTCCTCTTCCAACGTGGGCATGTGCGAGAGCCCGCGCTGCACTGGATCCCTTTAGCCAGGGCTGGCAAGGGACGAGATCAGGGGGAGTTTCGGAGTCCAGGCGACCCCGGTTCAATCCCTCTCCCCGTTCATGTTGCAGATCCTCTCATTCATGGGCCACGAGCTCCAGCAGCACAAGGACGTCGTCCGTACCCTGACAGAGCAGCTGCACAACTCCATCAGCAAGGAGGTCGGTCTGTTTGCCTCAGTCTCCCTGCCTTGCCTGGACCGCAGGGTCCTCCACGGGTGAGTCCCTCCCTCCCACTGACCCATTCCTCCTCCACTGTGGTCTGGCAGAGCAGTCCAGTGGCGCGGCAGGTAGAGGCGCTCCCTCCCAGCTTCAGAGACCCGGGTTCGATCCCCACCTCTGGCGCTCAGTGTGTGTGTGTGTGGGACCCGTCCCCCAGTGAGGGTCAGTGTGTGTGGGACCCGTCCCCCAGTGAGGGTCAGTGTGTGTGGGACCCGTCCCCCAGTGAGGGTCAGTGTGTGTGGGACCCGTCCCCCAGTGAGGGTCAGTGTGTGTGTGGGACCCGTCCCCCAGTGAGGGTCAGTGTGTGTGTGGGACCCGTCCCCCAGTGAGGGTCAGTGTGTGTGTGGGACCTGACCCCAGTGAGGGTCAGTGTGTGTGTGTGTGTGTGTGTGTGTGTGTAGTTCCCCTGTGACCCTGTTTCCTCCCATGTCCCAGTAAACAGATGTGCAGGGTCGATGGGTTAATCAGCCGCTGTGAGTTGCCTCCTGGTGGAGGTGGGTCATGGGAGGATCAGAGTGAGTGTGGATGGGCATGTGTGAGAGAGAATGGGGAAGGGGGGTCTCCCCATCTTCCTTATTCTTCTCTCCCCCTCCCCTACCCCCCTCTTTCCCCCTCCTTCCCCTCCCCCCTTTCCCCCCTCCCCCCTTTCCCCCCCTCCCCCCTTTCCCCCCTCCCCCCCTTTCCCCCCTCCCCCCTTTCCCCCCTCCCCCCTTTCCCCCCTCCCCCCTTTCCCCCCTCCCCCCTTTCCCCCCTCCCCCCTTTCCCCCCTCCCCCCTTTCCCCCCTCCCCCCTCCCCCCTTTCCCCCCTCCCCCCTTCCCCCCTCTTCCCCCCCTCACCCCCTTCTCTCACCCCTCCCTCCCACCTCCCCCCCCCCCCGCCTTTCAGTGCTTTTGTCCACCACACTGGGGAGGCAATTCACAGCGACTGATTAACCCACCCACCCCGCACGTCTGTTGTTTTGGGATTTGGGAGGGGACCGGAGCTCCCGGGGGAAACCCGCGGGGTCACAGGGAGAGCGTGCAGACTCCACACGCGCACATCGCCGGAGGTCGGGATCGAACCCGGGTCTCCAGGGCTAGGAGACCACGGCTCTACCTGCTGCACCACTGACTGCAGTGTCCCTCACCACCTGCCTCATGGGCTGGGAGCTGCTGTTCATCGCCCTCTCCTTCCGCTGCTGTATAACGTTGATGTGTGTCCTCCCTCTCCAGGTCACAGAGGGTCCCCGTACACATGCTGTCGATCCACAGGATGGACAGCCCCATCGACAACCCTCAGTTCTTCCGACGCCTCAAGAACATTCTGTCATTCCCCCTGTACAAGGTAGGTTTCTTATTGTCACATGTACCGAGGTACAGTGAAAAACTTTGTTTTGCGTGCCATCCATACAGATCAATTCATCACATCAGTGCATCGAGGTAGTACAAGGGAAAACAATAACAGAATGCAGAATAAAGTGTCACAGTTACAGAAAAAGTGCAGTGCAGGCAGACAATAAGGTGCAAGGGCCACGACGAGGTAGATTGTGAGGTCAAGAGTCCATCTTATCGTACTAGGGGACCGTTCAATAGTCTTATAACAGAGCTGTCCTTCAGCCTGGTGGTACGTGCTTTCAGGCTTTTGTATCTTTGGCCCAATGGGAGGGGGGGAAGAAGAGAGGATGTCCAGGGTGTGTGGGGGGGTCTCTGATTATGCCGGCTGCTTTCCTGAGGCAGTGGGAAGTGTAGACTGAGTCCGCGGAAGGGAGGCTGGTTTCCCTGAAGGTACATATCTTGTCATTATAACAGCTCCAGTGAGGTGGTAAACGTGCCCAGAACTTATCACAGGGTTAGAACATAGAACAATGTGGCACAGAAGCAGGCCCTTCAGCCCACAATGTTGTGCTAAATTAAGCTAATGATATCTCATTCCTACTGCCTACACGTGGTCCATATCCCTCCAAATCTCCGCACATCCATGTGCCTGTCTAACAGCCTCTTAAACCCCTCTATCGTATCTGCCTCCACCCCCACCCCTGGCAGCACATTCCAGGCACCCACCGCTCTCTGTGTGGGGAAAAAAAAACTTGCCTCCACATATCTCCTTTGAACTTTCCCCCTCTCACCTTAAATGCACGCCCTCTGGTATTAGACATTTCGACCCTGGGGAGAAAGATCCCGGCTGTCTATTCTATCTGTGCCTCTCGTAATTTTACAAACCTCTATCAGGTCTCCCCTCAGCCTCCGCCGCTCTAGAGAAAACAACCCAGGTTTGTCCAACTTCCCCATTATAGCTCATGCTCTCTAATCCAGGCAGCATCCTGTTAAACCTCTCCTGCACCCTCTCCAAAGCCCCCACACCCTTCCTGTAATGGGGCAACCAGAATTGAATGCAGTACCCCACAGAGTTTTATAAAGTTGTAACATAACTTCCTGACTCTCGAACTCAGTGCTTCGACCAATAAAGGCAAGCATGCTGCACACCTTCTTTATCACCCTATCGACCTATGTGGCCAAAATTAGATAGAACCTGGCACTAGAACACTGGAACAGGTAGACAGGGTGGTGAAGAAGGCGTTCGGCGCGCTGGCCTTCATCGGACGTGGTACTGAGTACAGGAGTCGGGACGTCCCGTTACAGCTGTACAAGGCATCGGTGAGACCGCACTTGGAGCACTGTGTGCAGTTCGGGTCGCCCAGCTATAGGAAGGACGTCACTGAGCCGGAGAGGGGGCAGGAAAGATTCACGGGGACGTTCCTGGGACTGGAGGGCTCGAGTTATAAGGAGAGGCCGGACAGGCCGGGGCTGTTTTCCCTGGAGCGAAGGAGGCTGAGGGGTGACCTTATGGAGGTTTATAAAACCACAAGGGGCATAGATAAGGTGGACGGTCGCAGTCTTTTCCCCAGGGTGGGGGAGTCTAAAACTAGAGGGCACAGGTTTGAGAGGGGAATGATTTAAAGGGGCAAGATTTTCACACAGAGGGTGGTGGGTGTGTGGAACGAGCTGCCAGAGGAAGTGGTACATTTACAACGTTTAAAAAGGCAGGTGAGTGGAGAGGTAAGGTTTCGAGGCATATGGGCCAAATGGGACTGGCCCAGGTCGGCATGGACAAGTTGGGCCAGAGGGCCTGTTTCCATACTGCATAGTATTGGTTTATTATTGTCGAGGTACAGTGAAAAACTTGTCTTGCATACCGATCGTACAGGTCAATTCATTACACAGTGCAGTTACATTGGGTTAGTACAGAGTGCATTGAGGTAGTACAGGTAAAAACAGTAACAGTACAGAGTAAAGTGTCACAGCTACAGAGAAAGTGCAGTGCAATAAGGTGCAAGGTCACAACAAGATAGACCGTGAGGTCAGAGTCCATCTCATTGTATAAGGGAACCATTCAATAGTCTTATCACAGTGGGATAGAAGCTGTCGTCAAGCCTGGTGGTACGTGCCCTCAGGCTCCTGTATCTACCTGATGGAAGAGGAGAGAAGAGAGAATGACCCGGGTGGGTGGGGTCTTTGATTATGCCGGCTGCTTCACCAAGTCCATGGAGGGGAGGCTGGTGTCCGTGACGCACTGGGCTGTGTCCACAACTCTCTGCGGTTTCTTGCGGTCCTGGGCAGAGCAGTTGCCATACTAAGCCATGATACATCCAGATAGGATGCTTTCTGTGGTGCATCGGCAAAAGTTGGTGAGTGTCAAAGGGGACAAACCAAATCTCTTTAGCTTCCTGAGGAAGTAGAGGCGCTGGTGAGTTTTCTTGGCCGTGGCATCTACGTGATTTGACCAGGACAGGCTGTTGGTGACTGGATCCGTGACTCTCAAACTTCATTTGGGGTCCCTTGGAGATTAATCCCTGACCCTGCATCAGTTGCCTCCCCTTGGCCAGGAAGCCAAAGCCCCCACGTGTGAGGAGAGGAGAGGGGAGGGGAGGGGAGAGCGGGACGGGTCGAAGTCAACAAGAGGTGGAGTCGGGAGAGGTAACTGGGAGGGAAACCACGAGACCCCACCCCTGTTGTGAAGCAGATTCGAGGTCTCGAAGGGCAAGGACTCTGAACACGGTCTTGGAGGTAAATGATTTATTTACAAAGACAAACGCGGGGAAACGGTAACGGGAACAACACGCGCACGGTTGATAGCGTGGGGAAATCGCATCTGGGGTGAAATACACACACACACACACCCCCACTGGGTACATACAATCAAGGAAAAACAATACGATACCTACCACCCCTTGACTTCGTGCAGGCACAGCTCTGTGCTACCGGGGACACTAACTAATTTCTCTAGCACCGTTCCGTGGTTCCTCGGCCTGGGATGAAACAGATGCTCCTAACCCTATCAAACAGTGCACACCTTACCAACGAGGGATCCCTCAGGAACAAAAAAAAGAGGCCAAGCCGAGCACATGTGGCACTCTTTATAGTGCTGGGGGGCGGGGGGGGGGGTCCAGCCCAGGTAATTTACAGGGAGCCAATGGCTCGGTGCCAGCAAGGACTAATCGATCACAAAGGCCAACGGCCCAAGGCCAAGTACAAAGGTGCTTAAAGGGGCCAGTCGTCAGGTTTGCGCTGATGGGTGGGGCGGGGCCAAACCTTGATTGGCAGTGGTGTGTCTTCCAACCAGGTAGTGGGCAGTGCTGTCACGTGACAGCCACGGCCCTCCACAATATACCCCCCTTCCCCCCCCCCCCCCCCCCCCCACTTCCAAGGTTCCGGGAGCTCCCCCGAAGCCTGCTGAGCTGGGTCCTGGACTGACTCTCTGACCCCACCCCAGGCTCCGGAACACCTGATCGACGAAGCGGCAGAGAGGAAGATGGAGAGGGACTCCCTGCGGATGCTGCTGGACTATCAGGGGGAAGCAGTGGAGGCCCTGCAGAAGCAGCAGGCGGCCGTGTCGGCGACCGACGCCCAGGGTGAGCCGGGGGACTGTAGCCCGCCGAGGACGATGCACCCCTCGCGCCTGCCTCCCCCTCCCGCAGAGCGATCCCACCCCCTCGCCCCGTTCCGGGATCGTCCTGTGCGACGATTGCTCAGTGCATGGTGTGGAGAGTGAGGTGTCCGTCTTCTGCCTGCAGGGGATGGTGAACCCCTATCGCTGGTTTCTGTGAGAGGTGAACCTCTGCCCTAGGGCCCTGAGGAGGACTTTTATCCACCTTAGTCCCTCTGGCTCTCCCCATCGTGACTGTGCGGTCTTTTGCAGGAGCTTGGGTTAATGTCCGGAAGGCTTTGCAGAGCTCCCTCCCCGCCGGCCCTCCCTCAGCGCGGCCCTCCCTCCCCGTGGCCCTCCCTCCCCGCCGGCCCTCCCTCCCAGCCGGCCCTCCCTCCCAGCCGGCCCTCCCTCAGCGCGGCCCTCCCTCAGCGCGGCCCTCCCTCCCCGCCGACCCTCCCTCAGCGCCGGCCCTCCCTCCCCGCCGGCCCTCCCTCAGCGCGGCCCTCCCTCCCTGCCGCCCCTCCCTCTGTGCGGCGCTCCCTCCCCCCCCATGCCACTGATGGTTTTGCCTCTCTCCGCAGTCCTGGTGGAGCAAGTGCGGCAGCTGGACGCCCGCTGCACTGAGGAGGCCGTCCCCGCCGTCCTCAGGAACCTGGAGCAGTGCGAGCAGGCCCTCAACTTCGCCAACACCCTGCGGCGGGAGGTCGAGGACTGGTGAGTGTCCCTGCCCTTGACCGGAAGCCTGGGGAGGGGGGAGTCTCCCATTCCATCCCCATCCTGATAACGGGGGCAGTGGGAGGTCATTCACCACCCCCCTGTTTCCCCCCCTCCCCAGACAGACTCCCCCCCACACCCCCGCTGGCTTCTCTGATTTTGCATCTCCCTCCGCCCTTCCCCGCGGGAGGGAGGGAATCCCAGATTCTGGCTCTCCAGTTCCCCACCTCCTCCGGATTAGGGCTTGGCTCAATATCAAGTCTGTCGCCGTGGGTGTACGCACCCAGGGTCTGAGGTGGAACACCAGAGCACGGGAGCGGGGGTGGGGGGGGAATCTTGCTGCCTCTTTGAGTTTCAATGTGGTGCTGAACTAATTAAACCTACATCTTCTGCCCAATGGGAGGGGGCGAGAAGAGAGAATGTCCGGGGTGGGTGGGGGTCTCTGATTATGCCGGCTGCTTTACCGAGGCAGTGGGAAGTGTAGGAGTCTGCAGAGGGGAGGCTGGTTTCCGTTCTGTGTCCGCGACTCTCTGCGGTTTCTTGCGGTCCCCGGGCAGAACAGTTGCCGTACCAAGCCGGGGTGCATCTGGATAGGATGCTTTCTATGGTGCGTCAATAAAAGTTGGTGAATGTCAAAGGGGACGTGCTGAATTTCTTTAGCCTCCTGAGGAAGTAGAGGCGCCAGGGAATTTGGTGGCTTCTACGTGGTTGGACCGGGACAAATTGCTGGTGATGTTTACGACCTGGGAAACTCTCTGACCATCTCGACTGCAGCACCACTTATACATACAGGGGTGGGCTTGGTGCATTGCCTTGGCCTCTCGGAGTCAGGGAAGGCGGGGGGGTGAGGAGGTGGCAAAGGAGGGGAGGGAGGACAGTCCCGATGGGGAGCACACTGACTTGCCACTTCTCCCTCTCCCTCTCGCTTTGCAGGTGGGAGCAGCCGGCTCAGTTTCTGGTGCCCTGGGTGAAGAAGGAAGGGAGGAACGTGCAGGACTGGATCCGGAGGTGGAATCAGCTGGCGCAGAGGAGCCTGGGCTTGTCCCGGGACCCCAAGAGGCAAAGACCCACTCCCTGGGACCCCAGCTAAGGCGGACCGCAGCCCTGACTGGCCCCCGTCTAATTCCCCCCCACCCCCCCAGCACACGGGACCCTCTCCCTGTCCTCTGGGTAGGACGGGGGCCGCTTCCCCACTGCACCGCGCACACCCCTCCACTCCCTCCCCCCCAAACGCACGCCGTCGGTCGGTCCCCGGCGTTCTTTGGGGCCGTGAGAGGACTCGCTCCCCAATGCGTAACCATGTTTGGTTGTCCCAATAAATGGCAGTCTGTTGAAACAGCTGGGTGTTCTGAGTGAGTCTGTGGGGGTGTGGGGCGGTACAGAGGGAGTGCCACGCTGTGGGAGGGACGGTGAGGAGGGAGTGGCGGTGAGGAAGGAGCACTGCGCCGTGGGAGACAACACACAGGCAATACCTCCTCCTGCTTGGACAAGGGAGGTGCTGTACCTCCTCCACTCCTGCTTGGGAGTAGGGTGGCACTGTTTATGTGTGCAGTACCTCCTCTAGTCCTGCTCGGAGCAGGGGGGCGCTGCGTGCCGCAGGCGCAGTCCCTCCTCCAGTCCTGCTCGGAGCAGGGGGGCGCTGCGTGCCGCAGGCGCAGTCCCCCCTCCAGTCCTGCTCGGAGCAGGGGGGCGCTGCGTGCCGCAGGCGCAGTCCCCCCTCCAGTCCTGCTCGGAGCAGGGGGGCGCTGCGTGCCGCAGGCGCAGTCCCTCCTCCAGTCCTGCTCGGAGCAGGGGGGCGCTGCGTGCCGCAGGCGCAGTCCCTCCTCCAGTCCTGCTCGGAGCAGGGGGGGCGCTGCGTGCCGCAGGCGCAGTCCCTCCTCCAGTCCTGCTCGGAGCAGGGGGGGCGCTGCGTGCCGCAGGCGCAGTCCCCCCTCCAGTCCTGCTCGGAGCAGGGGGGCGCTGCGTGCCGCAGGCGCAGTCCCCCCTCCAGTCCTGCTCGGAGCAGGGGGGCGCTGCGTGCCGCAGGCGCAGTCCCTCCTCCAGTCCTGCTCGGAGCAGGGGGGCGCTGCGTGCCGCAGGCGCAGTCCCTCCTCCAGTCCTGCTCGGAGCAGGGGGGCGCTGTGTGCCGCAGGTGGGCTCCCACCTTTACATCTGCAATGTTATCAAATAAATGCAGGAACTGTGCTGGACAACCCGTGCAGCACCCCCAGGGGCACCCGTGCAGCACCCCCAGGGGCACCCGTGCAGCACCCCCAGGGGCACCCGTGCAGCGCTCCCAGGGGCACCCGTGCAGCGCTCCCAGGGCACCTGTGCAGCACCGTCGCATGGCCCCACCCTGTCAAGCCTCTGCGGAGGGGACTCCAGAGGCTGCAGGCATTGGGACCTGGAACAGCCCACAACCTCTGGGTCGAGCGGCATCCATGTGGGAGCGAGGTGGGGGGGGGGGGTGTGGAGATGGACGGCCGACGTGTCGGGTCGGGACCCTCGTCTGGGCTGGGGGGCGCGGGGGGGGGAGGTGGTTCAAAGGGGAGGGTGGGGAGGGGGCCGGCGGGTGATGGGTGGAGCTGGGAGACGGGCCGGTGACTGATAGGTGGAGGCAGACAAGGGTAAGGAGCGGAGCAGGTGAAGGTTGGAGACAGCCGCTGGAGGGAGATAAGCAGGAACGTTGGTTTGTTGTTGCACGGTGAAAAACCTGTCTTGCATACCGTTCGTACAGATTGATCCGTTGGTGCATCGAGGTAGCGCAGGGCAAAACAATACAGAGCGCAGAATAGAGTGTCACAGTCACAGAGAAAGTGCAGTGCAGGCAGACAAGGTGCAAGGGCCACGATGAGGTAGATCGTGAGGTCAAGAGTCCATCTTATCGTACTAGGGGACCGTTCAATCGCCTTATAACAGAGCTGTCCTTGAGCCTGGGGGTACCTGCTTTCAGGCTTTTGTATCTTCTGCCCGATGGGAGGGGGGGAAGAAGAGAGAATGTCCGGGGTGGGTGGGGGTCTCTGATTATGTCGGCTGCTTTCCCGAGGCAGCGGGAAGTGTAGACGGAGTCGGCGGAGGGGAGGCTGGTTTCCGTGATGTGTCCGCAACTCCCTGCGGTTTCTTGCCGTCCCGGGGCGGAGCGGTTGCCGTCTCAAGCCGGGTTGCATCCGGACGGGATGCTTTCTGCGGTGCATCGATTAAAAATCGGTGAGGGGTCGACGGGGACGTGCCGAATTTCTTTAGCCTCCTGAGGAAGTGGAGGCGCCGGTGAGCTTTCTTGGCCGTGGCGTCTACGCGGTTGGAACGGGACAGGCTGTTGGTGATGTTCGTTCCTGGGAATTTGAAGCTCTCGACCCTCTGGACCTCAGCACCGTTGATGCAGACCGGAGCGTGTGCACCGTCCCCTTTCCTGCAGTCCCGGAATCCGCTAAGTCGGGAAGGTGAGAATGGGAACCGTTAGGGGAGAGGTGTATGGCAGGTGGGGAGGGGATACGGCGGGTGAAATGTCTGTCGGTGAATGGAACCATTAACAGGAAAATGGGTGGTGGGGGGTGGTTTGTGAAGGGAGAACTGGAGGTGGATCGAAAGAGAGGACACAGGAGCTGTGGGTTACCTGAATCTGGAAGATGAATCGTTCATACCGCTGGGTCGTAGACCACCCGTGTAGAATACAAGGTGCCGTTCCTCCTGTTTGCGTCGGGGCCTCACCCTGGCGGTGGGTGAGGCGGAGGACGGGGCAAGTCGGTGTGGGGACGGGGAAGTGGGTGGGGGGGTGGGGGGGGGGTGCGGAGTTGAAGTGGCGGACAAATGGGAGCTCGGGGACGGCCGGGGCGAAGGCGCTCGACGAAGCGGTCGCCTGCCCCTGCGCCCGGTCCCGCCGGCGCGGAGGAGGCACGGGGAGAGGCGTCACGCCTCCTGAGAGTGCAGGGAGGGAGTCGCGGAGGGAGTGGTCCCTGCGGGAGGGGGAGGGGTGTGTGTAGGGAGGAGGAGATGTGGCCGGTAGAAATGAGACAGATACGGTACCTTTATTAGTCACAGGTACATCGAAACACACAGCGAAGTGCGTCCTTTTGCGTCGAGTGTTCTGGGGGCAGCCCGCAAGTGTCGCCACGCTTCCGGCGCCAACACAGCACGCCCACAACTTCCTAACCCGTACGTCTTTGGAACGTGGGAGGAAACCGGAGCACCCGGAGGAAACCCACGCAGATACGGGGAGAACGTACAAACTCCTCACAGACAGTGGCCGGAATTGAACCCGGGTCGCTGGCGCTGTAATAATGTTACGCTGACCACTACACCACCGTGTAGGACAATGAACTTGACTTTGATTGTGAGCACCCCATACACCTAACTAAACCAATCCCTTCTGCCGACATGTCCACATCCGTCCACTCCCTGCACATCCATGTGTCTGTCTAACAGCCTCTTAACCCCCCTATCGTATCTGCCTCCACCCCCACCCCTGGCAGCACATTCCAGGCTCCCACCGCGCTCTCTGTGTTTAAAAATAATTTGCCCCCGCACGTCTTTAAACCTTTCCCCCTCTCACCTTAAAACTGCCTTCTAGTGTACGACATTTCGAGCCTGCGGGGAAAAGATTCTGACTGAGTATCCTACCTACGCCCCTCGTAACTTTATAAACCATCAGGTCTCCCCTCAGCCTCTGCCGCTCCAGAGAAAACAGCCCAAGTTCGTCAAAGTCGAGTTTATGGTCAGACGCACAAGTCCATGTGCGCACGGGTGCAATGAAAAACTTACTTGCAGCAGCCTCACAGGCACAGAGCATCAGATAAGCAGCATCCACAAGATAAATTAGATGTAACCTTGACAAGAAAGAACACGATTAGAACTTAAAGTCCATTGTAGTACAACGTGGTCCCAGTGTTGCTGTACTGAGGTAGTGATTAGGGTTGTGCCGGTCGGTTCAAGAACCGAATGGTTGAAGGGAAGTCGCTGTTCCTGAACCTGGTGGTGTGGGGACTTCAGGCTTCTGTACCTCCTGCCCGATGGGAGCTGCGAGAAGACGGCACGGCCCGGACGGTGGGGGGATCTTTGACGACGGAAGTTGCCTTCTTGAGGCAGCTCCTCCTGTAGATACCACCTGTGGGGAGGGATGTGCCCGTGATGTACTGGGGCTGAGCCCACTGCTCTCTGCAGCTTCCTACGTTCCTGTGTCCAACTGCCCTTCCGATAGTTTACACCCTCTCTAATCCAGGCAGCGTCCTGGTGAACCTCTTCTGCACCCTCTCCAACGCCCCCACACCCTTCCTGTAACGGCAGACTCCAAGTGGGGCCTGACCGATGTTTTATACAACTGTCTGGTTCCCCTTTATATATATTTCGAAAATAAATCAATCATGTAAAAAAAAATTTATACCAAGGGAGAGAGAGTGCTCCTGCAACCTGGAATGTGCCATCGGCAGCATTCCCTTATGGACATCTCTTGGCAGTGTAGAGGAGCAGAGGGATCTGGGGGTCCATATCCACAGATCCCTGAAAGGCTCACAGGTGGATCGGGTAGTTAAGAAAGCTTATGGGATGTTAGCTTTCATAAGTCGTGGGATCGAGTTTAAGAGCCGCGAGGTAATGATGCAGCTCTACAAAACTCTGGTTAGACCACACTTGGAGTACTGCGTCCAGTTCTGGTCGCCTCATTATAGGAAGGATGTGGAGGTGTTGGAAAGGGTGCAGAGGAGATTTACCAGGATGCTGCCTGGTTTGGAGAGGATGCATTATGAGGAGAGACTAAGGGAGCTCGGGCTTTACTCTTTGGAGAGGAGGAGGATGAGAGGAGACATGATAGAGGTGTACAAGATATTGAGAGGAATAGATAGAGTGGACAGCCAGCGCCTCTTTCCCAGGGCACCAATGCTCAATACAAGAGGGCATGGCTTTAAGGTAACGGGTGGGAAGTTCAAGGGGGATATCAGAGGGAGGTTTTTCACCCAGAGAGTGGTTGGGGCATGGAATGCGCTGCCTGGGGCGGTGCTGGAGGCAGGTACATTGGGCAAGTTCAAGAGATTGCTAGATAAGCATATGGAGGAATTTAAAATAGAGGGATATGTGGGGGGAAGGGGTTAGATAGTCTTAGGCGAGGTTTAAAGGTCGGCACAACATTGTGGGCCGAAGGGCCTGTATTGTGCTGCACTGTTCTATCTCGCCGTTCTGGGAGACCAGCAGGTTTCGGCCAGACCAAAGGGTGTCCTTCACTGTCGATGCGCTTCCAGTAGCTTTCGATGTCTGTCTCGGTGTGTGTGAGAGTCCGGGAACAGCCCGGAGTTCGGAGAGTCCTGTGTCCCGCAGCCGCTGGGGTTGAACCGGGACAGTCCGCTCAGGGAACCGACCGCACAGTCTCCATCGAGTCCCCGCCCCGCGGGACCCGTCGCGCTGACCACTGCCCGATGGACTTGTGGACAAAGGTGTTTGCTCGGAAGAGGTCTTCCACAACGGACGACTCTGCAGCTTCTTACGTTGGAATCGCCGTCCCAGACCGTGACGCAACCGGTCAGGACCCTTCCAACGGGACATCTGTAGAAGGTTGTTGGAGTGTTCGGTGACGAGCCGAACCTCCTGAGAAAGTAAAGACCTTCCTTGTGACCGCGTCTACGTGCTGGGCCCGGGACAGGTCGTCCGATACGTTAACGCCCGGGAATTTGAAGCTGCTGACCCTCCCCACCGCCGATTTTCCCCCAACGTAGACCGGCGCGTGTTCGCCCTCCTGAGGTCAACCATCAGCTCTTTAGTTTTACTGACGTCGAGCGAGAGCTTGTCGTTGGGGCACCGCTCACCCAGGTGTTCCATCTCGCTCCGGGACGCCGACCCGTCACCGCCGGTGATACGTCCGACGACAGCGGTGTCGCCGGCGAATGTGTAGATGGTGTTGGGGCTGTGGGGAGTTCACAGAGTGACGTGTGTGTAGGGACGAGACCAAGCCAACAAGTTTCATGCAGACTGAAGTGCAACTTAACCCCCTCCCCGTCTCTCTGACCCCCTCTCTCCCCTACACCCCTCCCCGTCTCTCTGACCCCCTCTCTCCCCTACACCCCTCCCCGTCTCTCTGACCCCCTCTGGCCCCTACACCCCTCCTCGTCTCTGTGACCCCCTCTGGCCCCTACACCCCTCCCCCTGTGACCCCCTCCCTCCCCTACACCCCTCCCTGTGACCCCCTTTCCCCCCAACACCCCTCCCTGTCTCTGTGACCCCCTCCCTCCCCTACACCCCTCCCTGTCTCTGTGACCCCCTCCCTCCCCTACACCCCTCCCCGTCTCTGACCCCCTCCGGTCCCTACACCCCTCTCCATCTCTGTGACCCCCTCTCCCCCCACACCCCCTCCCCATCTCTGCGACCCCCTCCTGTGATCTCTCTCTATCCCATCAGACACCGACCCCACCATCTCCCAAATCTCTCCTGACCTCTTTAGCCCACCACCCCTCCGCCCCCACAACTCGCTCTGATCTCCTACCTCCCGGTTCCTTCCACCGCACAGCTCCCCCAACAACCACAGCACCTTCTCCACCTCCACCACCACCCCCCCCCCCCCCCCCACCGCCGATCCCACTCCCTCCCAGATCCCCCAACCCTGCCCATCAAACGCTTGGCTCCCATCTCTCAGTCCGGCCCCAGGGGTCCCCGGCAATCCGTCTCCCTCCCGTTTCCTCACCTGACCCGGGACGACCCCCTCCCCCTCTAATCCCACACCCACCCCAACCCCTCCCGCATAAGACTGTTCCATCTAACCTCCTCCCCTTTAATAACACCCCCAGCCTAAACCCTCCCCCTTATAATATCACCCCATCTCACCCCCTCCCCTCTAACACTGTTCCCAGTTTAACCTCTCCCCTTTAATACCACCCAGACCAACCCCTCCCCTTTAATACCACCCCCTGTCTGAGCCCTCTAATCCTAAACCCAACCAACCCCTCTCCTTCAATCTACCCTCCAGTTTCACCCCATCCCTTTCAGTCTGGAGGGCTCAAGTTATAGGAGAGGCTGGACAGGCCGGGACTGTTTTCCCTGGAGCGATGGAGGCTGAGGGGTGAACTTATGGAGGTTTATAAAACCACGAGGGGCGTAGATAAGGTGGACGGTCACCAGCCTTTCCCCCCAGGGTGGGGGAGTCTGAAACTAGAGGGCACAGGTTTAAGGTGAGAGGGGAAAGAATTCAAGGGGCAACTTCTTCACACGCAGAGGTGGTGGGTGTGCGGAACGAGCTGCCAGAGGAAGTGGGTGAGGCGGGTACATTAACAACGTTTAAAAGACACTTGGACAGGTCCACGGATGGGAAAGGTTCAGAGGGATACGGGCCAAACGCGGGCAAATGGGACTGGCTCGGATGGGAATCTTGGTCGGCAGGGACCAGTTGGGCCGAAGGGCCTGTCTCCGTGCCGTACGACTCGCTGACCGTGAGAACGGCAGAGAATCGACCCACCCCCCACCCCCCCACCCCACCACCAGCCAGTTTGAAATGACCGCCTTCCAAGCTCGAAACTGTGTCCCCTCCGTCAAAGCTCTCCCACACGTGGAAACGTCATTCCAATGAGTCTCACTCTGCGTGAAAACATTTCTTCTCAAGCCGCCTGCCTCCTCCGAACCTCGTCACCCCCCAGCTTCACCAACCCATGGCAACGGAGAGGCTGTTCGGCCCATCGTTGCAATGCCAGCTCCCTGCGGAACAGTGCTTCCCCATTCCCTGTCCCAGGCTGACTCTCACAGGGACCATCAACTCCCCCCAGATTCTACCCCTTCCCCCACACACGGGGTTGGGGGGAGCGGATTCACAGCGGCCGATTAAATCACCCACCCCACGCGTCTGTTCTTCTGGGGACGTGGGAGGGAACCGGAGCACCCAGGGGAAACCCACGGGGTCACAGGGAGAGCATGCAGACTACACACACACACACACACACGGACACACACACACACATGGACACACACGGACACACACACACGGGTATAGGGGCCGGAGGGGGTCACGGGGAGGGGTGTAGGGGAGGGAGGGGGTCACGGAGACGGGGAGGGGTGTAGGGGAGGGAGGGAGTCACGGAGACGGGAGGGGCGTAGGGGAGGGAGGGAGTCACGGAGACGGGGAGGGGTGTAGGGGCCAGAGGGGGTCACGGGGAGGGGTGTAGGGGAGGGAGGGAGTCACGGAGACGGGGAGGGGTGTAGGGGAGGGAGGGAGTCACGGAGACGGGGAGGGGTGTAGGGGAGGGAGGGAGTCACGGAGACGGGGAGGGGTAGTGGGGCAACAACCCTGCTGGATTGTTCTCCCGAGATGGTCCTCCAGTGGGGTCCCTCTCCGATACCCCCACACCACCGCCACCACCACCACCACCACCACCCTCCCAGTCAGCCCCTAAACCTGCTCCCTCATCCAATAAAGATCCAGTGAAACCGGTGGGTTTAACGGGAGCCGGAAACAGGGTCCCCGGTGGGTTTGAAAGGAGTTTATCCCAACACCTCTGCTCCCTGGTTTTCCAGTACCTGGTGTCTCACTCCCACAGGGATTCCCCCCAGCACTGCTCCCTGCGCGGAGGAATTGCAGAACTGGTGTGCTGAGGCCGGCGATCTCCGCCTAGGACTTCCCCTGCCTGTGACTCACACACAGGCGGAGAGCTGAGTCTCCCGACCACAGCCCTCCCTCCGGACACAGCCGGCACCATTCGTCAGGACAGTCGAGCTCACCATGTCGACCACCAGAGTACGAGAAGTCTGCTGCCTCTCCTTGTTCATCTTCTCCTCCCTTCTGGGTAAGGTTGTTATCTGTGTGACCCCCTCCGGCCCTCGCACCCTTCCCCGTCTCTGTAACCCCCCCTCCCTCCCTCGCACCCTTCCCCGTCTCTGTAACCCCTCTCCTCCCCATCTCTGTGACCCCCTCCCTCCCTGTCTCTGTGAGACCCTACACCCCTCCCACTTTCTGTGACTCCCGCTGGCCCCTACACTCCCCACCCACCCTCCCTCCTCCCCTACAACTCTCCCCGACCCCCTCCCTCGGTGACCGAGAGTTGGGACACGTTTGATTATCTTGCCATGTGTCTGCGGTGGGGCTGGTGAGATGGGAGACTCTGTTATAGGTCCTCGAAGTGAATGGTCGGAGGTGGTGTGTCTGGGTGATTCCTACTCTGGTCGATAAGCTTTGGACACGGGGACCAGGGAACTCTCAACGCTTTGGGGGCGATTGGGAAATCGACAGATCAGGGCGCAGGGTTGAGGACGGAAGGCACAGGGAAGAACAACGTTCAACACTAAACAGGAGATGTCGAAACCAGCTCCTGTCAGTCCCACAGTTTCTCTAATTTATAGATTTCCCCTTCTCCCTCACAGACTCCACCTTCCCTGTGTCTGACCCCGGCCGTGTGTGACGGGATGGTGTGGAGGGAGCTTCGCCCTGCGTCTGACCCCGGCCGTGTGTGACGGGACGGTGTGGAGGGAGCTTCGCCCTGTGTCTAACCCCGGGAGTGTGTGATGGGACGGTGCGGAGGGAGCTTCGCCCTGTGTCTCACCCCGGGAGTGTGTGATGGGACGGTGTGGAGGGAGCCTCACCCTGTGTCTGACCCCGGGAGTGTGTGACGGGACGGTGCGGAGGGAGCCTCACCCCATGTCTGACCCCGGGATTGTGTGATGGGACGGTGCGGCGGGAGCTTCACTCTGTGTCTATCCTGTACCCTGTGAGTTAGTCTGGAACTGTACGCTGTCCAGTGTTGTGTCTCAATGTTTTGGGATGTATTTGAATCAAATACTGATGTGGGTTTTTAAATGGAGACCAGATTTTTTTTGAAGATCTGAGGAAATGTGTGAAAAATTTTGATTATGGGACTCGGAGAAGAGAATTTAATTTATTTGGGAAATTAGACAGACCTGTCCAAGTGTCTTTTAAACGTTGTTAATGTACCTGCCTCACCCACTTCCTCTGGCAGCTCGTTCCACACACCCACCACCCTCTGGGTGAATAAGTTGACCCTCAGGTCCCCTTTAAATCTTTCCCCTCTCACCTTAAACCTGTGCCCTCTAGTTTTGGACTCCACGACCCTGATGTGCACAGTGTAGAGGGCTGTCAAAGGACACAGTGGGATATGGGTCAGTTACAGATCTGGGCGGAGAAGCGGCAGATGCAGTTTAATCCGGGCAAATGTGAGGTGTTGAACTCTGGGAGGTTGGATGTAAAGGAACAGAACACAGTTAATGGCAGGATCCTTAACAGCATTGATGTACAGAGGGATCTTGGGGTCCAAGTCCACAGCTCCCTGAAAGTAGCCACACAAGTAGGGTGGTAAAGAAGGCGTAAGGCACGCTTGCCTTCATCGGTCGGGGAGCTGAGTACAAGATTCAGGAAGCCACGTTGCAGCTTTATAAAACTCTGGTCAGGCCGCACTTGGAGTATTGTGCGTGGTTCTGGTCACCCCCGTTACAGGAAGGGTGTGGGGGGCTTTGGAGAGGGTGCAGGAGAGGTTTACCAGGACGCTGCCTGGATTAGAGAGCATGAGCTATAAGGAGAGGTCGGACAGACTTGGGTTGTCTTCTCTGGAGCGGCAGAGGCTGAGGGGAGACCTGATAGAGGTTTATCACATTACGAGAGGCACAGACGGTATCTTTCTCCCCCAGGGTCGAAATGTCTAATACCAGAGGGCGTGCATTGAAGGCGAGAGGGGTTAAATTCAAAGGAGATGTGCGGGGCAGGTTTTTTTTACACAGAGAGCGGTGGGTGCCTGGAATGTACTGCCAGGGGTGGGGGTGGAGGCAGATACGATCGAGGGGTTTAAGAGTCTGTTAGACAGGCACATGGATGTGCAGGGAGTGAAGGGAGACGGACCGTGTGCAGGCAGAAGGGATCGAGTTTAATTTGGCATCGTGTTCAGCACAGACATTGTGGGCCGAAGGGCCTGTTTCTCTGCTGGACTGTTCTATGTTCTACATACCCTGGGGGGGAAGAGAGACGATGACCGTCCACCTTATCTACGCCCCTTGTGGTTTTATAAACCTCCATAAGGTCCCCCCTCAGCCTCCTTCGCTCCAGGGAAAACAGTCCCGGCCTGTCGGGTGTTCCCCAAGATTTCAGGGATAGCTGGATAAACGCTGGAGGGGCAGAGTGAGGTGGATTGGAGCGGGAGGGTGGGTCAGCAGGGGTCCGAACAGCCTGGTAGTGGGATCGTCGATCCGACAGCGGGCTCTTCCTGTGCGTCTTGTTCCTCTTTCTCTCCCCCCCCCCCCCGTTGCCTGTTGAGTCTAACCACTGTGTTTTGTTTCCCTTCCAGGAACCGTGAGTGGACAAAATGGTGAGTGTCTGTGTCATTTTTACACAAACACACACACTCTCTCTCTCTCACACACACACGCTCTCTCCGTCTCTCTCTCTCACACACTCTCTCTCTCTCTCACACACACGCTCTCTCCGTCTCTCTCTCACACACTCTCTCATACACACACTCTCTCTCTCTCACACACGCTCTCTCCGTCTCTCTCTCACACACTCTCTCATACACACACTCTCTCTCTCACACACACGCTCTCTCTGTCTCTCTCTCTCACACACTCTCTCATACACACACTCTCTCTCTCACACACACGCTCTCTCTGTCTCTCTCTCTCACACACTCTCTCACACACGCACTCTCTCTCTCTCAAACACTCTGTCTCTCTCTCTCAAACACACACTCTCTCTCTCTCTCACACACACACGCTCTCTCCGTCTCTCTCTCACACACTCTCTCATACACACACTCTCTCTCTCACACACACGCTCTCTCCGTCTCTCTCTCACACACTCTCATACACACACTCTCTCTCTCTCTCACACACACGCTCTCTCTGTCTCTCTCTCTCACACACTCTCACACACACACTCTCTCTCTCTCAAACACTCTGTCTCTCTCTCTCTCTCAAACACACACTCTCTCTCTCTCTCTCTCTCACACACACGCTCTCTCCGTCTCTCTCTCACACACTCTCTCATACACACACTGTCTCTCTCTCTCACACACACGCTCTCTCCGTCTCTCTCACACACTCTCTCACACACACACACACTCTCTGTCTCTCTCACACACTCTCTCACTCTCTCTCACACACACTCTCTCTCTCTCTCACACACACTCTCTCTCTCTCTCACACACACTCTCTCCGTCTCTCTCTCACTCTCATACACACACTCTGTCTCTCTCACACACACGCTCTCTCTGTCTCTCTCTCTCACACACTCTCTCACACACACTCTCTCTCTCTCAAACACTCTGACTCTCTCTCACACACACACTCTCTCTCTCTCACACACACACGCTCTCTCCGTCTCTCTCTCACACACTCTCTCAAACACACACTGTCTCTCTCTCTCACACACACGCTCTCTCTCTCACAGACACGCTCTGTCTCACTCTGTCTCTCTCTCTCTCACACACTATCTGTCTCTCTCACACACTATCTGTCTCTCTCACACACTATCTGTCTCTCTCACACACTATCTGTCTCTCTCACACACTATCTGTCTCTCTCTCACACACTATCTGTCTCTCTCTCTCTCACACTCTGTCTCTCTCTCACACACACACTCTGTCTCTCTCTCTCTCTCACACTTACGCAGCGGCAGAGGTGGGGATTGAACCCAGGTCCCCCGAGCCGTGAGTTATTGGCTCTACCCGCTGTGCCAAGTGCAGAAGTGGCTGTGTATTTGTGTTAGTTAAGGAGTGTTGTGTTTAAGGAAGGATTCCAACTTTACAGCACTCAAGGAGACTAAAGAAATTCGGCACGTCCCCGTCGACCCACTGCAAATTTTGCAGATGCACCACAGAAAGCATCCTATCCGGGTGCTTCACGTACCAACAAGCTCAAGGACAGCTCTGTTATAAGACTATTGAACGGTCCCCTAGCACGATAAGATGGACTCTTGACCTCACAATCTACCTCGTCGTGGCCCTTGCACTTTATTCTGCATTCTGTTATTGTTTTCCCTTGTACTACCTCGATGTACCGATGTGATGAATTGATTTACTAGAATGTTGCCGGGTCTTCAGGAGTTGAGTTACAGGGAAAGATTGAACAGGTTAGGACTTTATTCCTTGGAGCGTAGGAGAATGAGGGGAGATTTGATAGAGGTTTACAAAATTATGAGGGGTACAGACAGAGTAAATGCGAGCAGGCTCTTTCCACCTAGATTAGGAGAGATAAGTACGAGAGGACATGGCTTTAGGGTGAAAGGGGAAAGGTTTAGGGGGAACTTCTTCGCTCAGAGAGTAGTAGGAGTGTGGAACGAGCTGCCATCTGACAATGGTAAATGAGGGCTCACTTAAGTTTTAAGAATAAATTAGACAGATACATGGACGGGAGAGGTCTGGAGGGTTCTGGACTGGGTGCAGGTCAGTGGGACTAGCAGAATAAAGTTTCTGCACAAACTAGAAGGGCCGAATGGCCTGCCTTCTGTGCTGTAGTGTTCTATGGTTCTATGATCTGTACAAACGGTGTGCAAGAAGTTTTTCACTGGACCTGGGTACAAGTGACAATAATAAACCAATTCACTGATTTTAGTATGCAGTTCTGGCTGCCACACTGCAGGAAGGATGTGGCTGCTCTGGAGAGAGTGTGGAGGTTCACCAGGACGTTGCCTGGTTGGGGAGACTTTAGTTACAGGGAGAGATCAGATACACTGGCCTTGTTTCCCCTGGACCGCAGGAGGCTGAGAGGCGACCTGATAGAGGCGCATCAGATTACGAGAGGTGTAGAGAGCCGCAATCTTTGTTCCTTGCAGATCAAAAACACGAGGGGTTTAAGGTGGGGTGGGGGGGTGATCGAGATTGGAAGGGGACCTGAGGGGTAAGTTTTTCTTACACGGAGCTTGGCTGATATCTGGAACGGGCTGCCAGAGAAGGCGGTGGACTCAGAGACAATCAGGGGGCATTTAGTCCTGATTTGGGGGGGGGGTGGTGAGGGGGCGCAAACGGGTTGGTGCAAGACTGGCGAAGGCGTCGGCAGGGACTAGATGGGACGAAGGGTCTGCTTCTGACCTGTAGAGCTCTTGTGACTGTCTGACACAGAACACAAGAAGAACCAGGGGGGGTTTAGGGGAGATCCCAGTGGGAGTCCTCGGTCCCCACACTGTGGGAAGGAGGTGACTACACTGGAGGGGGGGTAGAGGAAGATTCCACGGAGACATCCCGGAGACAGGAGAGGCCGGGTCTGTTCTCCCTGGGTATTATTATTGTCACTTGTACCGAGCTACAGTGAAAAACTTGTCTTGCAAACCAATCATACAGGTCAGTTCATTACACAGTGCAGTTACATTGAGTTAGTATAAAGTGCATTGAGGTAGTACAGGTAAAAACAATAACAGTACAGAGTAAAGTGTCCCAGCTACAGAGAAAGTGCAGTGAATAGTAAGTGACATAGAATTTAAGCTTAAAAGTCTGGTCGCCTCTTTATAGGAAGGATGTGGAGGCGTTGGAAAGGATGCAGAGGAGATTTACCAGGATGCTGCCTGGTTTAGAGAGGATGCATTATGAGGAGAGACTAAGGGAGCTAGGGCTTTACTCTTTGGAGAGGAGGAGGATGAGGGGAGACATGATAGAGGTGTACAAAATAGTAAGAGGA
>NW_026262472.1:32155-87659 GCF_009764475.1 Pristis pectinata
ATACATCCGGACCAGTCCTACGTGGTCCCAGGCCGGTCCACTCAGGACAATGTCCACCTGGTCTGGGACCTGATCCACCTGATGCAGGAGACTGGATCCCCAGCAGCATTTCTCTCCCTTGACCAGGAGAAGGTGTTTGACGGTCTCCCGGAGGGCACCCTGCGGGCATTAGGGTTCAGACCACACTTTGTGGCCCGGGTCCGGCTCTTGTACTCTGCCGCAGAGTGCCTGGTCAAGGCCAACGGTTCGTTGACGGCACCCATTCCCTTTCGGAGAGCAGTACGTCAGGGATGCCCCATGTCCGGCCAGTTCTACGCCATCTGCGTCGAACCACCTGTGTCTCCTTCGGAGGAAGTTGGCGGGTCTGGTTCTGCGCGAGCCAGATATGGAGGTTGTCCTTTTGGCCTACGCCGACGACGTACTCCTGACGATGACAGACCCCGTCGACCTGCGGAGGATGCGCGAGTGCCAGGAGGTTTTCTCGGCAGCGTCCTCTGCCAGGATCAACTGGGCGAAATTTTCTGGACTCTTAGTGGCAGGCGGACTCCCTGCCAGAGGAGATGTCTCCATTTGCGTGGAGTGCCACACATCTCCTCTACCTGGGGGTCTACCTGAGTCCCTCTGGGGAGACCTGGCTGGCAAACTAGCAGGACCTGGAGATGAAAGTCGTGGCCCGGCTGGGGCGCTGGTCAGGCCCCCTCAGGGTGCTTTCCTATCGGGGCAGGGTGGTGGTCACAAACCATCTGGTGGCCTCCATGTTGCGGTACCGGATGGTCACCTTGACCCCGCCCGCAGCCTTTGCCACGAGAATGCAGGGGAAGTTAGTGAACTTCTTCTGAGGCAATAGGAAACACTGGGTCTCTGCAGCGGTCCTGAGTCTCCCGTTGGAGGAGGGCGGACAGTCGCTGGGGTGTGTACGTGCACGGCTGGCGGCTCTCCGCCTCAGGACCCTGCAGAGGTTCCTGTACGCCGAGGACCCTCCCAGGTGGCACGTGCTGGCAACGTACTTTCTCCGGCGGGGCCGTTGCCTTCATGAGGTGACGCGGCTACCGCCGGCGGGCGTCAGCCGGGCTGCTCTGCGGAGGCTTCCCAACTTCTGTCAGGACCTGCTGAGAGCCTGGAACATGGTTGCCTCTGGCCGGGAGCCCCCTCTGCTGGCGGAGGGAGGTGTCCCGGCTGAGAGCTCAGATCAGCCCTGCCCTACCTCATCGGGTGTCGGTGCGGCTCGGTTGCGTGAAGCGACTCTGGCTTCTTAGTCGGAGCTGCTTGTCGGGCCCAGGCCCCGAAATCTTATCCGGGAGCCGGCCCCACACAGCATGAGCGGCCTTTCATCGGCACCCATTGCGCCCTTCCGGGATGCAGGTAGGAGGTACCTGTATGGGCTGCTGCTCCGCACCCTCCACTTCCTAGCCCTTGTCCACCGTCCCGACACGCCATGGCGGTCGGTGTTTCCACCTGGGAGCGAGGGGGGTCCCCAGTGGAAGTCCCTTTACGGGAGTGTACTTCCCATGTACATCGGGGACCCGGGGTGGAGGCTGCTGCACAGGGTGGTGTCCTGTAATAAGTTTCTTAGTTTGTGCACGGATCGCCCAGCCGACTGTCACTTCTGTGGGCTGGAGGAGAGCGTGCACCGTACGTACATGGAGCGTGCGAGGTCGCAGCCCCTTTTTGCATATCTGCGGGGGCTGCTCCTCGCCTTCTGGCTGCACTTTAGCCCCCACCTGTTCATCTGTGGTCATCCAGTAAGGAGGGGGGGCAAGGAGGGCTGAGGGTATCCTGGTAAACTTGCTCCTGGGGCTAGCGAAGGTGGCTATCCATGGGTCCTGGAAGCGGGTAGCGGAAGGTGCTGGCCGGGTGGACTGCCTGGAGATGTTCCGAGGTTATGTCCGTGCCCGGGCAGCTGTGGAGAGAGAATATGCAGTGTCCACGGGTACCATGGAGGCTTTCGAGGACCGTTGGGCACCACGGGGGATAAATGCCATCCTTGGTAGGGATGGGGATATTTTAATTTAGTTTAGTTGTGTTGGTGACTGTGTTTAGTTACTGTTATTGTCTCTGTTTGTAGTTTTGCAGAATTATAGATTGTGTTTTGTAATAAACGAATTAAAAAAAGGGTCAGACACAGGGTGAACCTCCCTCCGCACCATCCCATCTCACATTCCTAGGGTCAGACAGAGGGTGAAGCTCCTTCCACACCATCCCATCACACACTCCCGGGGTCAGACACAGAGTGAAGCTCCCTCCGCACCGTCCCGTCACACACTCCCGGGGTCAGACACAGGGTGAAGCTCCCTCCGCACCGTCCCGTCACACACTCCCGGGGTCAGACACAGAGTGAAGCTCCCTCCGCACCGCCCCGTCACACACTCCCAGGGTCAGACACAGAGTGAAGCTCCCTCCGCACCGTCCCGTCACACACTCCCGGGGTCAGACACAGGGTGAAGCTCCCTCCGCACTGTCCCATCACACACTCCAAGGGCAGCTTGGATCAAACCCCGCAGTGTCTGTGAAAGGTGCAGAGAAGCCATAAAGGGTGGGAGCTGTGACTGTTGTTCCCACCCAGTTACAAATTCCTGTCTCGGCCAATACGGAGCAGATTAGAACCGACCCACCCCGTGGGGCTGATAGAACATCACATCCACCAGAGGAACAGCAAGCTGCGTGCGAGAGTGAGCGGCTGCCCCAGACCTCGGTGCGGGAGTGGAGAACCGTTCTCTGCCTGTGGCCTCGATGGGGTCACGGCGTACTCTGCAGGTCCTCCTGCTGGTCTGTCTACGTCTGACAGCAGTGGGTAAGTTTCACAGGAGCTTCTTCCCAACCAGTGCCCCGGGAGTGTGTGACGGGACGGTGCGGAGGGAGCTTCACTGTGTGTCTGACCCCGGGAGTGTGTGACGGGATGGTGTGGAGGGAGCTTCACTCTTTGCTGTTGGAAGAGTACTGACTGGTTGCGTCACGGTCTGGGACGGCGATTTGAACGCACAGGAACTTTAAGAAGCTGCAGAGAGTAGTGGACTCAGCCCCAATACATCACGGGCACATCCTTCCCCACCGTCGGTGGTATCTACAGGAGGCGCTGCCTCAAGAAGGCAACGTCCGTCATCAAAGATCCCCCCACCATCCGGGCCGTGCCATCTTTTCGCAGCTCCCATCGGGCAGGAGGTACAGAAGCCTGAAGTCCCCACACCACCAGGTTCAGGAACAGCGACTTCCCTTCAACCATTGGGTTCTTGAACCGACCGGCACAACCCTAATCACTGCCTCAGTACAGCAACACTGGGACCGCTCTGCACTACAATGGACCTTATTTTTGTTCTAATTGGGTTCTTTTTTGTATAATTTATGTTTAATTTATGTTTTTCTTGTGAATGTTGTGTCTCTGATGCTCTGTGCCTGTGATGCTGCTGCAAGGAAGTTTCTCATTGCAGTTGTACTTGTACATCTGACAATGAACTTGACATTGACCTTCCCTCCCTCTACCCTTGGCCCCGGTCTCAAGATCTGTTGGGGGACTTAACATCCCTCCCTGGTTTTTACAACGCAGTCCACTGACTAACCCTTGTGCAGATCTTCCCAGCAACAATACGGAGAATTGACTCAAGCTGGTAGAGAATCCGCACGTTATCACTAATCCCAGAATGTCCCTGAACCGACCAGAGTCTCGGTGCCTGCTTATCTCCACAAACACCCATTGAACACACCAAGACAACGTACAGAAAGTTCACAAGGACAGATATGAGAAAGCATCTGAGGTTTGGATACGAAAGGAAAGATATGACCAAGGGAGCGGGAGAGAGAGCGCGAGAGAGTCAAAGTGAGTGTGTAAATGAGAGAGAGAGAGAGAGAGAGAGAGAGAGAGAGAGAGAGAAAATGTGTGAGTAACAGAAACACACACCGAGAGAGAGACTGAGAGAGAGAGTGGGTGTCTTGGAATCTGTGAGAGACGTGTGTGTGTGTGTGTGTGTGTGTGCGCGTGTGTGCGTGCGTGCGTGCGTGCGTGCGTGCGTGCGTGCGTGCGTGCGTGCGTGCGTGTGTGTGAGAGAGAGTGTGTATGTGTGTAGGGTTTTGTGTGTCTGTGACGGGCAAGGAAGAGGCACCCCCTACACCCCTCCATGACTCTCTGACCCCCTCCGGCCCCTACACCCCTCCCTTCCTGTGTAAATCCTCAGATCCCCCCCCCCCAGCTCCCCACCCCTCTCCCCCTCTCTCCCCCCCTCGCCCCCTCTCTCTCCCTCCAACCGCCCTCTCTCTCTCCCTCCCCCAGCGAAGGATTTATTTCTGCCCTCCTCCCCTCTCAACCCTCACCCCACTCGTACAGCACAGAGTGAGGCCCTTCAGCCCATAACGTATCTCCTGACCTCCTTTGCCCAATCCGTTTGCCCCCATGTTTCTGCGCCCTGCCTCTCTGAACCAGCCCACTCTTAACCCAAGCCCTCTTGTTACCCCCATCAGAGAATCTCCCCCCTTCTCGTGATCCTAAACCACCTCCATCAGGTCTCCCCCTCAGCTACCGCCGCTCCCAGGGGGAAACAAGTCCGGTCTCTCCAATCTCCCCTTCAATCCAGGCCGCACCCCCTGCCAATCTCTCTCCGGCACAGTCTCTACCGTTGTCCCAGAGTCTGTCCGTGTTAACCCATTCTGCAGACGTCCCCTTGGGCGAGAGGTTAACGGCAGTGTGTCCACAGGCGCTGGTTTGCTCTCCTTGGTGAGCCCCTTGGAACAGACCCTCCGCGCTGCTGTTGGACAAAGCCTCAGCCTCCGATGTTCCTTCTTCACGGACTCTGCTGTCGTTCTCTCCTGGCGGCGCACGGATTCGGGAAGGATCGTTTGGGCCACTCACGTGGTTGAGGAGGGGAATGCCACGAATCACATCGTACTGCCGGTAATCCAGAGTCAAGTGAGGTCTGACTTTCTCTGTTCCTTGGGGGTGGGGGGGGGGGGGTGGTGGGAGCAAGTACATCAGCCCAGCCTTATTCCCATTCCCCCCCCCACACACACACACATTCCCGTCACCTCCTCCCGGATTCTACCCCTCACCCACACACTGGGCGGGGGTGAGAGGAAACTGGAGCACCTGGGTGAAGCTCTCTCTCTCTCTCTCACACACACACACACACACACACACACACACACACACACACACACACACACACAGACCCTCACGGGGACGGGTCTCACACACACACACACACACACACACACACACACACACACACACACACACAAAAGCGGAGGTCAGGATCGAACCCGGGTCTCCAGGGCTGGTGGACAGTGGCTCTACCCACTGCTCCCCACTAGAGATGGTGCAAAGGTCGGACAGGCTGGGTTTAGAACAGGATCGCGAGGGGTCCCGACAGGGTGGGTGTGGACAGGGTGTTCCCTCCTGTGGTAGATTCTTGAACCAAGGCATCACCGTTCATAAGAAGGGGGTCACTGGCTCGACAGAGCTGGGACGTCCCGTTACAGCTGTACAAGTCATCGGTGAGACCGCACTTGGAGTACCGTGTGCAGTTCTGGTCGCCCAGCTATGGGAAGGACGTCACTGAGCTGGAGAGGGGGCAGGAAAGATTCACGGGGACGTTCCCAGGGACTGGGGGAGAGGCTGGACAGGCCGGGACTGTTTCCCCAGGAGCGCGGGGTGCACAGTAGCACAGACAGACTGACGATGACCCACCTCTCTCCCTTTTGTGGGCACAGATCACCTCGGTGAAACCGCAGGACTTCGGAGATTACACTTGCTTGGCGAGTAATGCAGATACAACAGTGCATGGAACCGTCCACATTCGTGAGAAAGGTACGATTCTGACTAATCGCGCTGCGTTTCCGGATGGGCTGATCCGAGATGGAAGCCGGGCACCGTTCCCCCTCCCCCTCCTCGTGCCCTCGCTCTTGCCTTCATCGGTCGGGGCACTGAGTATGGAAATTGGGAGGTCATGGTGCAGTTCTACAGGACGTTGGTGAGGCCGCACTTGGAGTATTGTGTTCAGTTCTGGTCACCCTGCTGTGGGAAAGATGCCATAAAGCTGGAAAGAGCACAGAGGAGATTTACGAGGATGTTGCCGGGACTCGAGGGACTGAGTTATGAAGAGAGGTTGAGCAGGTTCATTGGGGCGTAAGAGAGGTGACCTTATAGAGGTGTATAAAATCACGAGGGACATCGATAGGGTGAATGCGCACAGTCTTTTCCCCCCAGGGTTGGGGAATCAAGAACTAGAGGGCACAGGTTTAAGGTTGGGGGGGGGGAGAGATTTAATAGGAACCTGAGGGGGCAACTTCTTCACCCAGAGGGTGGTCCGTGTGTGGAACGAGCTGCCAGGGGAAGTGGGTGAGGCAGGTACCTTATCAAATAAGGCACTTGGACAGGTCCACGGATGGGAAAGGTTCAGAGGGATATGGGCCAAACGTGGGCAAATGGGACCGGCTTGGATGGGGAACCTTGGCCGGCACGGACCAGTTGGGCCGAAGGGCCTGTTTCAGTGCTGGACTATGACTCTCTCTCGCTCTCTTAATTGCTCGTTCTGCTCAATTTTGGGCACCGTATCTAAGGAAGGATGTGCTGGCCCCAGAGAGGGTCAAGAGGAGGTTCACAAGGACGATTCCGGGGATGAAAGGGTTAAAATGCGAGGAGCGTTTGACAGCTCTGGGCCTGTCCTCAATGGAGTTCAGAAGGATGAAGAGATGAGGGGGAGATCTCATTGAAACCTCCCGGGTACTGAAAGGCCTGGACAGAGCGGACGTGGGGAGGATGTTCCCATCAGTGAGAGAGTCCGGGATCCGAGGGCACAGCCTTGGAATAAAGGGACATCCCTTTAGAACTGAGGTGAGGAGGAATTTCTTCAGCCGGAGGGCGGTGAATCTGTGGGATTCGTTGCCACAGACGGCTGTGGAGGCCATGTCATTGGGAGTACTGAAGGCAGAGATGGAGAGGTTCTGGATCGGTGAGGGTTTCGGGGAGAACAGGGTTGAAAAAAGTCAGCCACGATCGAATGGCAGAGCAGACTCGATGGGCTGAATGGCCTCATTCTGCTCCTGTATCTGACGGTCTATCCCTCGACCTCCTGTGGAGAAGGAAGAAGAGGTGGCGTTTTATCCCAACGCATCCATCACAACCGAGAAGGCTGCCTCATCCGGCTCAGAAACGGACCCTTCAGTCCACCTTATCTGTGCTGCCTCCCAACAGATCGCCCAAGATCTAAGTGCAAGGTGTTGGGTCTTGGAAAGTAAAATCAAAGTAGGACTTCCGCAGTTGAACAGCAGGGCCCTGGGGAGTGTTGTGGAACAGAGGGACCTCGGAGGACAGGTACACGGTTCCCTGAAAGTGGTGTCGCAGGTAGACAGGGCGGTGAAGAAGGCGTTCGGCGCGCTGGCCTTCATCGGTCAGGGCACCGAGTACAGGAGTTGGAAACCCACGCAGACACGGGGAGAACGTACAAACCCCTTACAGACGGCGGCGGGAATCGAACCCGGTCGCTGGCGCTGTGATAGCGTCACGCTGACCGCTACAAAACGTTGGTGAGGCGGCATTTGGAGTATTGTGTTCAGTTTTGGCCGCCCCGCTATAGGAAAGACGTCATTAAAGCTGGAAAGAGTGCGGAAAAGATTTACGAGGACGTTGCTGGGACTCGAGGGCCTGAGGTATAGGGAGAGGTTGGGCAGACCGGGACTTTATTCCTTGGAGCGTCAGAGACTGAGGGGTGACCTTATAGAGGTGTATAAAACCATGAGGGGAATCGATAGTGTGAATGTGCACACTTTTTCCCCAGGGTTGTGGAATCAAGGGCATAGGTTTAGGGTGAGAGGGGAGAGATTTATAATAGGAACTTGAGGGGCAACACTTTTTTTTTACATTAAGTGTGGTCTGTACATGGAACGAGCTGCCAGAGGAAGTGGGTGAGGCAGGTACATTAATACCACTCGGACGGGACCGTAGGTGGGAAAGGTTTAGAGGGATACGAGCCAAATGTGGGCAATTGGGACTGGCTTGGATGGGAGTCTTGGCCGGCAGGGAGCAGTTGGGCCGAACGGCCTGTCTCCATGCTGTGCGACATGGTGGCCACAGCAGGGGAGGCCGTGTCGAGGGAAGGGGCGGGGGTGGGTGTGAGGGGTCCCGTCTGGGTGAATTATCTCTGGTGGTCGTGGGGTCAAGCTCGGGTTCCCTCCTCTGCCTAACTCTCTCTCTCTCCTCCACCGACGCTGAGGAGACGGGACGTTTTCCCCAATAAACCGTGAATTGTATCTGATTTATTAGATCTGAATCTGAAGCCTGAGTCCAGAACATTGAATTACAGCCTGGGTATAATCATTGGCTTTCTGCTTGTCGTTTTGCTGGTGATCCTGGTCCTGACATTTCAATGCTCAGGAGTGAGAGCCAGGGTAGGTATAATCAGCACCGACAGCTCTCTCCGCACCGTCCCGTCACACACTCCCGGGGTCAGACACAGAGTGAGGCTCCCTCCACACCGTCCCGTCACACACTCCCGGGGTCAGACACAGGGTGAGGCTCCCTCTGCACCGTCCCGTCACACACTCCAGGGGTCAGACACAGGGCTGTAGAAACCTTTGAGATTCTCTTTCCCCTTGTCTGCCAGAAGAACTTCATGACCTCTTCTTGCCCTCCTGATTTCTCTCTTAAGTGTTCTCTTGCATTTCTTACACTCCTCAAGTGCCTCATTTGATCCTAACTGCCTATACCTGATATGTGCCTTCATTTTCTTTACCAGGGCCTCAATATCACTCGATAATCAAGGTTCCCCAAACCTTTCAGCCTTGCCTTTTACTCCAACAGGAACATACAGACTCTTGTCCTCTCAATATTTCACCCTTGAAAGGCTCCCACTTACCAAGCATCTCTTTGCCGGAAAATAGCCCATCCCAATCCACGCCTCCCTTCTGACGCCCTCAAAACTGGCCTTCCTCCGATTTAGAATCTCAACCTGAGGACCGGTTCTATCCTTCTCCGTAGCTATCTTGAAACTAATGGAATTATGATCACTGGATCCAAAATGTTCCCCTGCACACACTCCTGTCACCTGCTCTGTCTCGTTCCCTAAGAGGAGATCCGGTATCACGATCTGTCTAGTTGGGACCTTTACATGTTGATTGAGAAAACTTTCCTGAACACATTTGACAAACTCTATCTAAATGTCTTTTTCTCATCCAAAGCGGAATCGCCATCGGAATTTGAAAAGCAATGACCTCCCCTTGGAGAAAGGATTGGCCTCAAATTTGGACAACTGAGACCGGGGAACTCTTCGTCGATGTTGACGACACTTTAACTGGGCAAGCAGATGTCAGTAATTTTTAGTAATAAGTGAGAACCATTATGGTTGGGATCTTAAATCCGTGAGTACGTGACTTCCCAGAAATCTACTGAAGGAGCTGTGTCTCGAAGTTCTCAAAGCTGACACAACGAAATTCTAGATGAGTCGCCATCATTGTCCTCAGGAAGATCGAGCTTATTAAACTAACTGATCTGATTGGGATTTATTGAAGAGAAACCCTCCCGTAGAAACCCTTTCACTGTCAAATAAAATTTAACTACGTTTCAGTCTTAACTGTGGTTAACGACCTCTCTAATTGGAATTGAATTTAGGAGCCGAGAGGTAATGTTGCAGCTCTGTAGGACCCCGGTCAGACCCCACTTGGAGTACTGTGCTCAGTTCTGGTCGCCTCACTACAGGAAGGATGCGGATGCCACAGAAAGGGTGCAGAGGAGATTTACAAGGATGCTGCCTGGATTGGGGAGCATGACTTATGAAAACAGGTTGAGGGAACTCAGCCTTTTCTCCATAGAACCACAGAACACGACAGCACAGGAAAAATAAGCCATTCGGCCCTTCTAGTCTGTGCAGAAACTTTTTCCGCTCGTCCCATTGACCTGCACCCAGTCCATAACCCTCCAGACCTCTCCTGTCCATGTATTGATCCAATTTATTCTTAAAACTTAAGAGTGAGCCCGCATTTACCATGTCAGATGGCAGCTCGTTCCACACTCCTACCACTCTCTGAGTGAAGAAGTTCCCCCTAAACCTTTCCCCCTTCACCCTAAAGCCATGTCCTCTCGTACTTATCTCTCCTAATCTAGGTGGAAAGAGCCTACTCGCATTAACTCTGTCTGTACCCCTCATAATTTTGTAAACCTCTATCAAATCTCCCCTCAATTCTTCTACGCTCCAGGGAATAAAGTCCTAACCTGTTCAATCTTCCCCTGTAACTCAACTCCTGAAGACCCGGCAACATTCTAGTAAATCTTCTCTGCACTCTTTCAATCTTACTGATATCCTTCCTATAGTTAGGTGACCAGAACTGTACACAATACTCCAAATTTGGCCTCATCAATGTCTTGTACAACCTCACCATAACATCCCAATTCCTATACTCAATACTTTGATTTATGAATGCCAGGATGCCAAAAGCCTTCTTTACAGCCCTGTCTACCTGTGACGCCACTTTCAGGGAATTATGTATCTGAACTCCCAGATCCCTTTGTTCCTCCACATTCCTCAGTGCCCTACCATTTACTGTGTGTCCTACCTTCCAAAATGCAACACCTCACACCTGTCTGCATTAAATTCCATCTGCCATGTTCTGGCCCATTTTTCTGGTTGGCTTAGATCCCTCTGAAAGCTTTGAAAGCCTCCCTCGTTGTCCTCGGAGAGACGGAGGATGAGGGGGGACCTGACAGAGGTGTATAAGATGATGAGAGGCATCGATCGTGTGGATAGTCAGAGGCTTTTCCCCAGGGCTGAAATGGCTGCCACAAGAGGACACAGGTTTAAGGTGCTGGGGAGCAGGTACAGAGGAGATGTCAGGGGTAAGTTTTTTACTCAGAGAGCGGTGAGTGCGGGGAACGGGCTGCCGGCAACGGTGGTGGAGGCGGATACGATAGGGTCTTTTAAGAGACTGTTGGATAGGTACATGGAGCTGAGTAAAATAGAGGGCTATGGGTGAGCCTAGTAATTTCTAGGGTAGGGACATGTTCGGCACAGCTTTGTGGGCCGAAGGGCCTGAATTGCGCTGTAGGTTTTCTGTGTTTCTAACCTTGAAAACGTTATTTTTATGTGTGGTGCCAAGTTTATAGAGAACATTACTTGAAAAGTCATGGGGTTTAGTTTGAAAGATTATAATCCTGTTATGTTCTGATTCACATGTTGTGCATTCACATGGTTGTACAGGCCATTCTGCCCAAGTTTCTTGCCCATCCATCCTAATCCCACTTTCCCCCAGTAGAGCCGTCTCTGTGAAGTGTTGGTCTAAATGCCCCCGATTGTATCGGATTTCACCTCCACCTCCGACAGCACATTCCAGATATCAGCCTCTGGGTAAACCCTCCTCAGATCCCCTTGCAACCTCCGACGCCTCGCCTCGAACTTGCTTGTTTTAAACAGCCCTGCCTTAGGGAGAGAGAAAAAAGATTCTGACTTCTACCCCATGTGTGCCTCTCATCACCTTGTACAGTTGCAGCGGGTCACCACCCTCCGCACCCCCCACCCCCACCCCCACCCCCCACCTCAGGCTCCAGGGGGAAACAAGCCCGGCCTCTCCAATCTCTCCCCGTGACTAAACCCTCCAATCCAGGCAACTATCTTGGGGAATCTCCTCTGCGCTCTCTCCAGCTCGACCACATCCTTCCTGTAGTGTGGTGACCAGAACTGCACTCAATACTCCCAAGTCTGACCCGTGCTCTGCAACATTACGCCCCAACGTTAATACTCTACGCCCCGACCGATGAAGGCAAGAGCGGCGTATGCCTTCCTCACCAGCCTATCTAACGGTGTTGCCTCTTTGAGGGAGCTGTGGGACTGAACCCCCGAGGTCCCCCTGTTCAACACTCCCTAGTGCCCCGCCGTTCCCTGAGTTCCCAAAATAAATCACCTCGCACTTATTGGGATTGAATTCCCTCGGCCAACTTTCCGTCCGCTGTATCCTGAGACAACCTTTCTTGCTCTCCACAGCACCGGTAACTTGGACGTCATCTGCAAACTTACTAATCAATGAATCTCCATTGTCAGTCTGTATTTTTCAATTAAACATTTCTTAAAGTGCGTAAGAATAGTCCTTTTTGTTTTGAAAGAATGATTTTTGACGTCATGTCCCATACACGGTCCTGTCAAACATATTCAAAGTGAAGTTTTTGGTCAGATGCACAAGTCCATGTGTGCACGGGTGCAATGAAAAACTTACTTGCAGCAGCCTCACAGGCACAGAGCATCAGATAAGCAGCATTCACAAGATAAATTAGACGTAACCTTCACAAGAAAGGTTACCACACACTCCCGGGGTCAGGCACAGAGTGAAGCTCCCTCCACACTGTCCCGTCACACACTCCCGGGGTCAGGCAGAGTGAAGCTCCCTCCACACCGTCCCATCACACACTCCCTGGGTCAGACACAGGGTGAAGCTCCCTCCGCACCGTCCCGTCACACACTCCCGGGGTCAGACACAGGGTGAAGCTCCCTCCGCACCGTCCCGTCACACGCTCCCGGGGTCAGACACAGGGTGAGGCTCCCTCCGCACCGTCCCGTCACACACTCCCGGGGTCAGACACAGGGTGAGGCTCCCTCCGCACCGTCCCGTCACACACTCCCGGGGTCAGACACAGGGTGAGGCTCCCTCCGCACCGTCCCGTCACACACTCCCGGGGTCAGACACAGGGTGAGGCTCCCTCCGCACCGTCCCGTCACACGCTCCCGGGGTCAGACACAGGGTGAGGCTCCCTCCGCACCGTCCCGTCACACGCTCCCGGGGTCAGACACAGAGTGAAGCTCCCTCCGCACCGTCCCATCACACGCTCCCGGGGTCAGACACTGTGTGAGGCTCCCTCCGCACCGTCCCGTCACACACTCCCAGGGTCAGACACAGGGTGAGGCTCCCTCCGCGCCGTCCCATCACACACTCCCAGGGTCAGACACAGTTTGAGGCCCCCTCCACACCATCCCGGGGTCAGACACAGGGTGAAGCTCCCTCCACACCGTCCCGTCACACACTCCCGGGGTCAGACACAGGGTGAAGCTCCCTCCACACCGTCCCATCACACACTCCGGGGGTCAGACACAGAGTGAACTCCCTCTACATTACAGATGGGGGTAGGTTCTCAAACAGAGAGATCGCACATCGTCAATGTATTTAAACATTATTTATTCAAAAAGTGATTAAATACAAGGCACAATCAAGTCCAGAAAAATAACTCAGAATGGCACAGATTTAAAAGTAAAGAAATTGAAAGCTTTCATTTCTAAGTTCTGCTGTTCAAATATTTCGGTTGGCTCAAGCTCGCCAAAACATTGACACATCCCCTATCTTTCCCGATTTCAGGAACGGCAAGGTTTGAGTTTTGAGGTTCTCGTCCCCAAACCTTGGCATGAACCCATCCCACCTCACGGCGCCCCACCCCGCCTTCCGATCGGAGTGTTTAATCACCTGAAACACCTGTTTGATATCTTTCACTGCCCGCAGGCAGAGGGAGGGGGAGAAAGTGGCAAGGCGAGCAACAAGGGAGCTTCCCGAATCCGTCGCCGATGGATTCCCGCAACCCCCCTCTCCCCAGCTCCCGGCAATGCCGGGCAATTCTCCAGGGATAGAGGGACGGAATCCAAGTCAGGTGTCCCGACCGCAACGGGGATTGCCGGACGATCCGCGGCCAATTCAGAACACCGGCAGAGTGGCGCAGCGGGTAGAGCCGCCGTCTCCCAGCACCGGAGACGCGGGTTCGATCCCCACCTCAGGCACTGTGTCTGTGTGGAGTTTGCACGCTCTCCCTGGGATTGCCTCCTCACCCCCTGGTGGGGTGGGGTGGGCGCAGAGAGGTCGGGGAGTCAACGGGAAGGTTGCGGGGGGTTGGAACAGGATCGGTGTCAGGGGGTTAGCACGGACACGGAAGGCCGAAGGGCCCGTTTCTGTGCTGTCGCTCTCTGAGGGAATTTGGGGACATGTCGGACGTTAGCTTTCAGAAGTCATGGGATCGAGTTTAAGAGCCGCGAGGTAACGATGCAGCTCGACAAAACTCTGGTTAGACCACACTTGGAGTACTGCGTCCAGTTCTGGTCGCCTCATTATAGGAAGGATGTGGAGGCGTCGGAAAGGGTGCAGAGGAGATTTACCAGGATGCTGCCTGGTGTAGAGAGGATGCATTATGAGGAGAGACTTAGGGCTTTACTCTTTGGAGAGGAGGAGGATGAGGGGAGACATGATAGAGGTGTACAAAATATTAAGAGGAATAGATAGAGTGGACAGCCAGCGCCTCTTTCCCAGGGCACCAACGCTCAATACAAGAGGGCATGGCTTTAAAGTAATGGGTGGGAAGTTCAAGGGAGATGTCAGAGGGAGGTTTTTTACCCAGAGAGTGGTTGGGGCATGGAATGCGCTGCCTGGGGCGGTGCTGGAGGCAGGTACATTGGTCAAATTCAAGAGATTGTTAGATAAGCACATGGAGGAATTTAAAATAGAGGGATATGTGGGAGGAAAGGGTTAGATAGTCTTAGGCGAGGTTTAAAGGTCGGCACAACATTGTGGGCCGAAGGGCCTGTATTGTGCTGTACTGTTCTATGTTCTACGATATCCGAAGCAAGCAAGAGGAACAATGAGACGAAAATTAATTGGTTTAAAAGCTGCTCATATCTACACACTCCAGTTCACATTGGTCAGAGTACAAGATAACCCCCGAAGATCCTTACAGGCCTCCCCCTCCCCCCAGCACGGATCATCAGATTTTCCGGAGAGGATTGACACAAGTGTGGGGATTGACACAGGACAGGGTGGGGGGAGAGAGACAGAGAGAGAGACCGGTGTCTCCCCAACCTCCCATCACATCACCTGGCCCCCAACGTCAGGCTATCGTGGAGCGGCAGGTTACCAACTCGTGCACAGCAAGATCCCACAGGCAGCCGGGCGGGGCTGACCCGGACGGGTGAGGGGTATATCGGCCCACATTTACTCCCCTCCTCCCCGCTCTCCCCGTCTCTGCAAAACCCCCTCCCCCTCCCTCCCCATCTCTGTGACCCCCTCCGGCCCCTACACTCCTCTCCATCTCTGTGACCCCCCCTCCCCATCTCTGGGACCCCCCTCCAGCCCCTACACCCCCATCTGTCTGTTACCCCCCTCTGGCCCCTACACCCCTCCCTGTCTCTGTGACCCCCTCTTCCCCTACACCCCTCCCTGTCTCTCTGATCCCCCCCCACAGCCCTCCCTGTGTGACTGGGACATCCCCCTCGGGCATTGTGTGGGGGGGTGCGGAAGTTAAAGGATCCCAGCCCCCTCTGATGCCCCTTAAAGTGACAGCACACCCAAGTCCCCAGCGGGAGCGAGTCGATCCTCAAACGGTGTTCGGCACAGGCAGACTAGCCTTCAGGTCCCGGGGTGGCTGGGGAGGCGGAGAGAGCCTCGTCTGGTGGGATCACCCTGTGCACCTCCAGTCAGCAGGCCAGGATTCGGGGTGGGGAGGGGCCCGTCAGCAGTGCTTGGAGATGGGTGTCAACGAGGAGACCTTGTCAGTCGACGATGTCATCCTGTCGGGGGAGACAGAGGGGCCGGTGAGGAGACGGGGTTGGATGGACCGGGGTGTGGGAACTGGGTTAAAGAGGGGCCGTTCTCTGCTGTCAGGAGCCGGGCAGCACGATGGCACAGCGGGTAGAGCCACCAGCTCACGGCTTTGGGGACCCAGGTTCAATCCCGACCTCCAGCGCTGTGTGTGTGTGTGTGTGTGTGTGTGTGTGTGTGTGTGTGTGTGTGTGTGTGTGTGTGTGAGACCCGTCCCCCAGTGTGTGTGTGTGTGTGTGTGTGTGTGTGAGACCCGTCCCCCAGTGTGTGTGTGTGTGTGTGTGTGTGTGAGAGAGAGTGAGACAGAGAGTCTGAGAGAGTGTGAGACAGAGTGCGAGAGTGTGTGCGAGAGAGTGTGAGAGAGAGTGTGCGTGTGTGAGAGAGTGAGAGAGTGTGGGAGAGTGTGAGAGAGTGTGAGACAGAGAGTGCGAGAGTGTGTGCGAGAGAGTGTGAGAGAGAGTGTGCGTGTGTGAGAGAGTGAGAGAGTGTGGGAGAGTGTGAGAGAGTGTGAGACAGAGAGTGCGAGAGTGTGTGCAAGAGACTGTGAGAGAGAGTGTGTGTGTGTGAGTGTGTGAGAGAGTGAGAGTGTGAGAGAGTGCGAGAGTGTGTGAGAGTGTGAGAGAGAGTGTGTGTGTGTGAGAGAGTGTGAGAGAGAGAGAGTGTGAGACAGAGAGTGCGAGAGTGTGTGAGAGAGTGTGAGAGAGAGAGAGTGTGAGAGAGTGTGAGAGAGAGTGTGTGTGTGTGTGAGAGAGTGTGAGAGAGAGAGAGTGTGAGAGAGTGTCGTGTGTGTGTGCATGGACTTTGCACGTTCTCCCTGTGACTGCGTGGGTTCCCCCCCCCACCACCCACCCCAGGTGCTCCGGTTTCCTCCCACATCCCCCCAAAATAAAGAGACGCGCAGGGTCAGTGGGTGAATCGGCCGCTGTGAATCGGGCCAGACCGGACGGGCCAAACGGAAAATGCTCAAGGGGAAAATAGTTAGTGAGTCAGATAGTGTGGGAGAGAGAGACAGACAGACAGACAGAGGGGGGGAGAGTGTGGGAGAGAGAGAGGGAGAGTGTGGGAGAGAGAGAGGGAGAGTGTGGGAGAGAGAGGGGGAGAGTGTGGGGGAGAGAGGGGGAGAGTGTGGGAGAGAGAGGGGGAGAGTGTGGGGGAGAGAGGGGGAGAGTGTGGGAGAGAGAGAGGGAGAGTGTGGGAGAGAGAGGGGGAGAGTGTGGGAGAGAGAGAGGGAGAGTGTGGGAGAGAGAGAGGGAGAGTGTGGGAGAGAGAGAGGGAGAGTGTGGGAGAGAGAGAGGGGGAGTGTGGGGGAGAGAGAGGGGGAGTGTGGGAGAGAGATAGAGGGAGAGTGTGGGAGAGAGAGACAGACAGACAGAGGGGGGGAGAGTGTGGGAGAGAGAGAGGGAGAGTGTGGGAGAGAGAGAGGGAGAGTGTGGGAGAGAGAGGGGGAGAGTGTGGGAGAGAGAGAGGGAGAGTGTGGGGGAGAGAGAGGGGGAGAGTGTGGGAGAGAGAGACAGACAGACAGACAGAGAGGGGGAGAGTGTGGGAGAGAGAGAGGGAGAGTGTGGGAGAGAGAGAGGGAGAGTGTGGGAGAGAGAGAGGGAGAGTGTGGGAGAGAGAGAGGGAGAGTGTGGGAGAGAGAGAGGGAGAGTGTGGGGGAGAGAGAGGGGGAGTGTGGGAGAGAGATAGAGGGAGAGTGTGGGAGAGAGAGACAGACAGACAGACAGAGGGGGGGAGAGTGTGGGAGAGAGAGAGGGAGAGTGTGGGAGAGAGAGAGGGAGAGTGTGGGAGAGAGAGGGGGAGAGTGTGGGAGAGAGAGAGGGAGAGTGTGGGGGAGAGAGAGGGGGAGTGTGGGAGAGAGATAGAGGGAGAGTGTGGGAGAGAGAGAGGGAGAGTGTGGGAGAGAGAGGGGGAGAGTGTGGGGGAGAGAGGGGGAGAGTGTGGGGGAGAGAGGGGGAGAGTGTGGGGGAGAGAGGGGGAGAGTGTGGGGGAGAGAGAGGGAGAGTGTGGGGGAGAGAGAGAGGGAGAGTGTGGGGGAGAGAGAGAGGGAGAGTGTGGGGGAGAGAGAGAGAGAGAGGGAGAGTGTGGGAGAGAGATAGAGGGAGAGTGTGGGAGAGAGAGAGGGAGAGTGTGGGAGAGAGAGGGGGAGAGTGTGGGGGAGAGAGGGGGAGAGTGTGGGGGAGAGAGAGGGAGAGTGTGGGGGAGAGAGAGAGGGAGAGTGTGGGGGAGAGAGAGAGGGAGAGTGTGGGGGAGAGAGAGGGAGAGTGTGGGGGAGAGAGGGGGGAGAGTGTGGGAGAGAGAGGGGGAGAGTGTGGGAGAGAGAGGGGGAGAGTGTGGGAGAGAGAGGGGGAGAGTGTGGGAGAGAGAGAGGGAGTGTGGGAGAGAGAGAGAGGGGGAGAGTGTGGGAGAGAGAGGGGGAGAGTGTGGGAGAGAGAGAGGGGGAGAGTGTGGGAGAGAGAGAGGGAGAGTGTGGGAGAGAGAGGGGGAGTGTGGGAGAGAGAGAGGGGGAGAGTGTGGGAGAGAGAGAGGGAGAGTGTGGGAGAGAGAGGGGGAGAGTGTGGGAGAGAGAGGGGGAGAGTGTGGGAGAGAGAGGGGGAGAGTGTGGGAGAGAGAGGGGGAGAGTGTGGGAGAGAGAGGGGGAGAGGGGGAGAGTGGGAGAGAGAGAGAGGGAGAGTGGGAGAGAGGGGAGAGTGTGGGAGAGAGAGGGGGAGAGTGTGGGACAGAGGGGGAGAGTGTGGGAGAGAGAGAGGGAGAGTGTGGGAGAGAGAGGGGGAGAGTGGGAGAGAGAGAGGGGGAGAGTGGGAGAGAGAGGGGGAGAGTGTGGGAGAGAGAGGGAGAGAGTGTGGGAGAGAGAGGGGGAGAGTGTGGGACAGAGGGGGAGAGTGTGGGAGAGAGAGAGGGAGAGTGTGGGAGAGAGAGGGGGAGAGTGTGGGAGAGAGAGGGGGAGAGTGTGGGAGAGAGAGGGGGAGAGTGTGGGAGAGAGAGGGGGAGAGTGGGAGAGAGAGAGGGGGAGAGTGGGAGAGAGAGAGAGGGAGAGTGTGGGAGAGAGAGGGGGAGAGTGTGGGAGAGAGAGGGGGAGAGTGTGGGAGAGAGAGGGGGAGAGAGAGGGGGAGAGTGTGGGAGAGAGAGGGGGAGAGTGTGGGAGAGAGAGGGGGAGAGTGTGGGAGAGAGAGGGGGAGAGTGTGGGAGAGAGAGAGGGAGAGAGTGTGGGAGAGAGAGGGGGAGAGTGTGGGAGAGAGAGGGGGAGAGTGTGGGAGAGAGAGGGGGAGAGTGTGGGAGAGAGAGGGGGAGAGTGTGGGAGAGAGAGGGGGAGAGTGTGGGAGAGAGAGAGAGGGAGAGAGTGTGGGAGAGAGAGGGGGAGAGTGTGGGAGAGAGAGGGAGAGAGTGTGGGAGAGAGAGAGGGAGAGTGTGGGAGAGAGAGGGGGAGAGTGTGGGAGAGAGAGGGGGAGAGTGTGGGAGAGAGAGAGGGAGAGTGTGGGAGAGAGAGGGGGAGAGTGTGGGAGAGAGAGAGAGGGAGAGAGTGTGGGAGAGAGAGGGGGAGAGTGTGGGAGAGAGAGGGAGAGAGTGTGGGAGAGAGAGGGAGAGAGTGTGGGAGAGAGAGAGGGAGAGTGTGGGAGAGAGAGGGGGAGAGTGTGGGAGAGAGAGGGAGAGAGTGTGGGAGAGAGAGAGGGAGAGTGTGGGAGAGAGAGGGGGAGAGTGTGGGAGAGAGAGGGGGAGAGTGTGGGAGAGAGAGAGGGAGAGTGTGGGAGAGAGAGGGGGAGAGTGTGGGAGAGAGAGAGAGGGAGAGAGTGTGGGAGAGAGAGGGGGAGAGTGTGGGAGAGAGAGGGAGAGAGTGTGGGAGAGAGAGAGAGGGAGAGAGTGTGGGAGAGAGAGGGGGAGAGTGTGGGAGAGAGAGGGAGAGAGTGTGGGAGAGAGAGAGGGGGAGGCAGGCAGATGGAGATGGACAGAGAGAAGGCAGGGCGAAACAGATAGAGGGAGGAGAGGGAGAGAGACGGGGGGTGGGGACAGAGAGAGAGACCCAGGGAGGAGATGGCAGACTCAAGTCTCTCTTCCTCTCCCCCCTGACCCCAGACACTCGTCCCCCTCCCCTCGACCCTTGCCCTCACTGCTTGACCTTCGACCTCTCGCCACCCTCCCCACTGGGAGGCGCCGGGGGGGTGGGGGGGGGGGGGGGGTCCCTCCCTCCCTCGCACCTACCTGCACGCGGACTGGTCCGCCTCGTGGTCCAGGCTCTTGTGCTCGGGCTCGCGCCGCCCCAGCAGGTTGGCGGCGAGGCACATGAAGATGCCACAGCGCCGGGTGCGGTAACAGACCGCGTCCACCACCAGCAGCAGCGCCAGGAAGATGACCAGGATGATGCCAACCACGCCGCCGGTGCCGACCTTGGGGCGCTCTCCTGCAGCAGGGAGGGAGGGAGGGAGGGACGTTACCGGGGTGGGCGAGGGGGGAGGGTGAAGGTCAAGCGTTGAGGGGAGCGGACGAGGGCCAAAGGGAGAGGATTAGGGCAAGGGTCAAGGGGTGAGGGTGGGTCAAGGGCTGGGGGTCGAGGGATGACGAGGGTCGATGGGTGAGAGTGAAGGCGAGGGGCAGGGGAGGTCAAGGGGTGAGGGGTGAGGACGTGGGTCAAGGGCAAAGGCAAGGGTCAAGGGGTGAGGGTGGGTCGTGATGGGGGTCAAGGGTTGAGGGTCGAGGGGTGACGAGGGTCAAGGGTTGAGGGGTGAGAGTGGTCAAGGGGTGAGGACGAGGGTCAAGGGCAAAGGCAAGGGGCAAGGGGTTAAGGGGCTAGTAGGGCAAGGTTCAAAGGGCGAGGGGAGGTCAAGGGCAATGGTCGAGTCAAGGGGCAAGGGTGAGGTGTCGAGCGGTGGGGGCGAAGGTCAAGAGGCAAGGACAGGACTCACCCAGGAAGCAGGAGGTACCCTCATCACCAGCGTCCCAGGGCAGGCCGGAGAGGTGCAGGGGTCATGGGGCAAGGAGTCAGAAGGTCGAGAGGGGTCGGGGGGTGGGGGTCAGAGGCAGTGCATGGAAGGTCCGTTGAGCGACTCACCAACGGCAGCAGCGGGTGGTCTCTGGGGCGTGGAGACGTTGAGATAGGTGGTCAATGACTGACCCAAACTGTTCTCCGCCTGGATCTGCAGCTCATAGTCGGAGCCCCAGGTCAGATCCTGCAGGAGGTAGGAGTTGGAATCATTGACGGTAACACTCTCCCATTGATCAGCTTGTACCTGGAGAGAGGGAACAGAGATACATCTCCAAACCTCGCCTTGCAACCTTCCTCCCTCCGCACCGTCCCGTCACACACTCCCGGGGTCAGACACAGGGTGAAGCTCCCTCCGCACCGTCCCACCACACACCCCCGGGGTCAGACACAGGGTGAGGCTCCCTCCGCACCATCCCACCACACACTCCTGGGGTCAGACACAGGGTGAAGCTCCCCCCGCACCGTCCCGTCATACACTCCCAGGGTCAGACACAGGGTGAGGCTCCCTCCGCACCGTCCCGTCACACACTCCCGGGGTCAGACACAGGGTGAAGTTCCTTCCGCACCGTCCCGTCACACACTCCCAGGGACACAGGGAAGGGGGGTGGGGAGCCAAGGTTCAGGAGGGACAACGGCCCCACCTCCTTGTATCTGACGAAGTGCCGCAGAACTGGGCTCCCTCCACTCTCCACGTCCTCGAAGAAGATCTGGATATTGTTGCTCATGCTGTCTGTCCTGGTGGAGACCACGGGACGGTCCGGTTCCCCTGTGGGAAGAAGGAAACATCTTCCGTAAGTCCTATCCCACAGAACAGCAGGAGCTGGCCAATCTTCCCATCTGGGCCCCTACTTGCCCCGTGAACCAGCTCTCCCATCAGCCCCCACATCCTCCCCTCCTTCCTGTATCTTCTCCCAACCCCCTTTGGGAAGCTCCTGTCTGTTCTGCCGCCACCACCGCGTCTCGAGAAAGGGTCCCGGATGAGAACAACTCTCCGCCGGGGATGTCTCCCCTCTCCTCTTCCCGCCCCGCTCACCCCTCACCCATCTCCCTCCCTCCCACCCCTCCACGGCCCCCGGAAGCGACCACCCCCGCACCCACCCCCCCCAACTCCTGAATGCCTCGATTCAATCTCCCCCCTCAACTTCCTCCACTCCAAAGAGAACCTCGCACTCGACGTCAGCAAGACCATGGAATTGATTAGACCATAAGACAAAGGGAGCAGAAGTCGGCCATTCGGCCCATCGAGTCTGCTCCTCCATTCTATCACGAGCTGATCCATTCTCCCATTGAGCCCCACTCCCCCGCCTTCTCAACATAACCTTCGATGCCCTGGCTACTCAGATACCTATCAATCTCTGCCTTAAATACACCCAATGACTTTGCCTCCACAGCTGCCCGTGGCAACAAATTCCACAGATTCACCACTCTCTGGCTAAAGAAATTTCTCCGCATCTCTGTTCTGAATGGGTGCCCTTCAATCCTGAAGTCGTGCCCTCTTGTACTAGACTCCCCGACCACAGGAAACAACTTTGCCACATCTATTCTGTCTAGGTCTTTTAACATTCGAAATGTTTCTATGACTTTCCCCCCTCGTCCTTCTGAACTCCAAGGAGTACAGCCCAAGAGCCGTCAAACGATCCTCATATGTTAACCCTCTCATTCCTGGAATCATTCTGGTGAATCTTCTCTGAACCCTCTCCAATGTCAGCACATCCTTTCTTAAATAAGGAGCCCAAAACTGCACACAGTACTCCAAGTGAGGTCTTACCAATGCCTTATAGAGCCTCAACATCACATCCCTGCTTTTATATTCTGTTCCTCTAGAAATAAATGCCAACTTTTGCGGGATTGCGGGACTTCAGGAAGGGCAAGTCGGGAGAACACACACCAGTCCCCACGGAGGGGTCAGCGGCGGAAAGTGGGAGCAGCTTCAAGTTCCTGGGCGTCAACATCTCCGGAGATCTATCCCGGGCCCAGCACACTGACGCAATCCCGAAGGAGGCATGCCAGCGGCTCTACTTCCTTAGGAGTTTGAGGAGATTTGGATGCATTTATAAAATTACGAGATGCACAGACAGAGTATGATCTTTTTCCTTGCCCCTCAGGGTAGAAATATCAAATACTAGAGGGCAGAGATTTAAGGTGAGAGGGGGGAAAGTTCAAAGGAGATGTGCGGGGCAAGTTTTTTGTTTACACAGAGAGTGGTGGGTGCCTGGAATGTGCTGCCAGGGGTGGAGGTGGAGGCAGGTACGATAGAGGGGGTTAAGAGGCTGTTAGACAGACACACAGATGTGCCGGGAATGGAGGGAGGTGGACATTGTGTAGGCAGAAGGGATTAGTTTAATCACATTTAATGTTTGCAGAGGGATATTGATGGGATGCAGAGCTGGGCTGAGAAGTGGCAGATGGAGTTCAATCCAGAGAAGTGTGAGGTGGTACACTTTGGAAGGACAAACTCCAAGGCGGAGTACAAAGTTAACGGCAGGATTCTGGGCAGTGTGGAGGAGCAGAGGGGTCTGGGGGTCCATATCCACAGATCCCTGAAAGTTGCCTCACAGGTGGAGAGGGTAGTTAAGAAAGCTTATGGGGTGTCAGCTTTCATAAGTCGTGGGATCGAGTTTAAGAGCCGCGAGGTAATGATGCAGCTCTACAAAACTTGGGTTAGGCCACACTTGGAGTACTGTGTCCAGTTCTGGTCGCCTCATTATAGGAAGGATGTGGAGGCGTTGGAAAGGGTGCAGAGGAGATTTACCAGGATGCTGCCTGGTTTAGAGAGGATGCATTATGAGGAGAGACTTAGGGCTTTACTCTTTGGAGAGGAGGAGGATGAGGGGAGACATGATAGAGGTGTACAAAATATTAAGAGGAATAGATAGAGTGGACAGCCAGCGCCTCTTTCCCAGGGCACCAATGCTCAATACAAGAGGGCATGGCTTTAAAGTAATGGGTGGGAAGTTCAAGGGAGATATCAGAGGGAGGGTTTTTTACCCAGAGAGTGGTTGGGGCGTGGAATGCGCTGCCTGGGGTGGTGGTGGAGGCAGGTACATTGGTCAAATTCAAGAGATTACTAGATAAGCATATGAAGGAATTTAAAATAGAGGGCTATGTGGGAGGAAGGGGTTAGATAGTCTTAGGCGAGGTTTAAAGGTCGGCACAACATGGTGGGCCGAAGGGCCTGTATTGTGCTGTACTGTTCTATGATTCCATGAAAGGTGCAAAGATTGGCAAGGGTGTTGCCGGGACTCGAGGGCCTGAGTTGTAGGCAGAGGTTGGGACTTTATCCCTTGGAGCGTAGGAGACTGAGGGGTGACCTTATAGAGGTGTATAAAACCATGAGGGGCGTAGATAGAATCACATGGAGTCACACAGCACGGAAACAGGCCCTTCGGCCCAACTGGTCCCTGCTGACCAAGATGCCCATCTAAGCCAGTCCCATTTGTCCAGCATTTGGCCTGTATCCCTATGAAGGTTTACTTTCCCATCTGTGGACCTGTCCAAGTGGCTTTTAAATTCTAATGTACCTGCCTCAACCTCAATGTGGAAGGGTGAGTTAGTAAGTTTGCTGATGACACGGAGGTTGGTGGTGTTGTGGATAGTGTAGCAGGTTGCTGTAGGTTACAACAGGACATTGATAGGATGCAGAGCTGGGCTGAGAAATGGCAGATGCAGTTCAACCCGGATAAGTGTGAAGTGATACACTGTGGGAGATCGAATTCGAAGGCAGAATACAAGGTTAATGGCAGGACTCTTAGCAGTGTGGAGGAACAGAGGGATCTTGGGATCCACGTCCATAGATCCCTCGAGGTTGCCGCACAGGTCGATAGGGTTGTTAAGGTGGTGTATGGAGTGTTGACCTTCATTAGTCGGGGTATTGAGTTCAAGAGCCACGAGGTGATGTTGCAGCTCTATAGAACTCTGGTCAGACCACACTTGGAGTATTGTGTTCAGTTCTGGTCACCTCATTATAGAAAGGATGTGGAAGCTTTAGAGAGGGTGCAGAGGAGATTTACCAGGATGTTGCCTGGATTGGAGAGCATGTCTTCTGAGGATAGGTTGAGCGAGGTAGGGCTTTTCTCTTTGGAGAGGAGGAGGATGAGAGGTGACTTGATAGAGGTGTACAAGATGATAAGAGGCATAGATCGAGTGGACAGTCAGAGACTTTTTCCCAGGGCGACAATGGCTAACACGAGGGGACATAATTTGAAGGTGATTGGAGGAAGGTATAAGGGGGATGTCAGGGGTAAGTTTTTTTTACACAGAGAGTGGTGGGTGTGTGGAACGCACTGCCGGCAGAGGTTGTGGGGGCAGATACATTAGGGACATTTAAGAGACTCTTAGATAGACACATGAATGATAGAGAAATGGAGGGCTATGTGGGAGGGAAGGGTTAGATAGATCTTGGAGCAGGATAAAATGTCGGCACAACATCGTGGGCTGAAGGGCCTGTACTGTGCTGTAATGTTCTATGTTCAACCACTTCCTCTGGCAGCTCGTTCCACATACGGACCACCCTCTGGGTGAAAAAGTTGCCTCTCAGGTTCCTATTAAATCTCTCACCTTAAACCTGTGCCCTCTAGTTCTTGATTCCCCAACGCTGGGGGGGGGAAACAGACTGAGCGCATTCACCCTATCGATGCCCCTCATGATTTTATACACCTCTAGAAGATCAGTCCTCAGTCTCCTACACTCCAAGGAATGAAGTCCCAACCTGCCCAACCTCTCTCCATAACTCAGTCCCTCGAGTCCCGGCAACGTCCTCGTAAACCTCCCTCTGCACTCTTTCTGCTCGTGAATCTTTCCTGCGTGCTCGCTTCACAGTTAAACCATACCCCCTGCTCTCTCACGTAGGGAAGGGAACACCAACTGCAACGTGTTAGCTCGGGAGAGGTGCAAGGGAATCGTTGTTTTGGTTGGAAGGAGGGTCTGGGAAGGGGAGTGTGGCCGGGGTGGGAGAGGTGTCTGTGCCCCATGCAGACTCACATGAGAGGAGACATGATAGAGGTGTACAAAATATTAAGAGGAATAGATAGAGTGGACAGCCAGCACCTCTTTCCCACGGCACCAATGCTCAATACAAGAGGGCATGGCTTTAAGGTAATGGGTGGGAAGTTCAAGGGAGATATCAGAGGGAGGTTTTTCACCCAGGGAGTGGTTGGGGCATGGAATGCGCTGCCTGGGGCGGTGCTGGAGGCAGGTGCGTGGGTCAAATTCAAGAGATTACTAGATAAGCATATGGAGGAATTTAAAATAGAGGAGTATGTGGGAGGAAGGGGTTAGAGAGTCTTAGGTGAGGTTTAAAGGTCGGCACAACATTGTGGGCCGAAGGGCCTGTATTGTGCTGCACTGTTCTGTGAAACTGCCACCCCGCTGAGGTCAGCGCGAGCTGGGAAGGGGCAGGAAGACGAAATGTCAGCTAAGTAGGTCACTGGGCGAGGTGTGATCCACGGTTCTCCGTCACCCAGAGTCCAGGCGTTGACCACAGGATGTGGTGCGGTTCCAGACCAAGCGTCCAGGCTGAGAGCTGTGGGGGAAGAGAGAGAGAGGGAGAGCGAGAGAGAGAACGAGAGCAAGAGAGAGCGAGAGAGCAGACAGGAGAGTGGCAGGGAAACAGTGGCGCTCCCTCCTCGCCGCCCCTCCCGCGGCGCTCCCTCCTCGCCGCCCCTCCCGCGGCGCTCCCTCCTCGCCGCCCCTCCCGCGGTGCTCCCTCCTCGCCAACCCTCCCACAGTGCTCCCTCCTCGCCGCCCCCTCCCGCGTACAGAAGCGGGAAGAGGGGCGTGGAAGCTGGGGTGAATCGGTGATCCGGCCGCCAGTGTTCAGGGATCTTCCTTCGGAAATAACTCAGGCGGGATTGTTCCTCCAGAATCATTTATCACCCAGTTGCGGAAATCACACAAGGGCACTGGCGCAGACATCGTCGCTGAGAGGCAGGCAGGGCAGCGCTGGGAGCTGTGCTGCACAGGACGGCACACTGCGGGGTGTGTGTTACACACGGGGAGTGAGCTGCGAACGGGGAGTGCGTTATGGGGAGTGCATTACAGATGGGGAGTGTGTTATACAGGAAATTGCATCGCTGGGAGCATGTTACACACGGTATTGAGTCACTGGGAGAGTGTTACACACAGTATTGAGTCACTGGGAGCATGTTACACGCGGGACATTATATCACTGGGAGCGTGTTACACACAGGATATTTCATCACTGGGAGCGTGTTACACACAGGGTGTTGAGTCACTGGGAGCGTGTTACACGCAGGACATTACATCACTGGGAGCGCTCTATGTGCTGTTTGTGTTGTGTTGTGTTGTGTTGTGCTGTTCTGTGATTCTCTGAACATGTAAATCTCTGAGTGGGGATCAGTACAGAGCTCGGGTTACACTGTTTAGTCTTTCACTGTATCCCTCGCTCCCGTTAGCGTTAAAATAATAAAGCTGTTGTCTGCTTTATTACAGCGCTGGGTCGACTTTCACAGAACAGTACAGCACAATACAGGCCCTTCGGCCCACAATGTTGTGCCGACCTTTAAACCTCGCCTAAGACTCTCTAACTCCTTCCTCTCACATATCCCTCTATTTTAAATTCCTCCATGTGCTTATCTAGTAATCTCTTGAATTTGACCAGTGTACCTGCCTCCACCACCGCCCCAGGCAGCGCATTCCATGTCCCAACCACTCTCTGGGTAAAAAACCTCCCTCTGACATCTCCCTTGAACTTCCCACCCATTACTTTAAAGCCATGCCCTCTTGTATTGAGCATTGGTGCCCTGGGAAAGAGGCGCTGGCTGTCCACTCTATCTATTCCTCTTAATATTTTGTACACCTCTATCATGTCTCCTCTCATCCTCCTCCTCTCCAAAGAGTAAAGCCCGAGCTCCCTTAGTCTCTCCTCATAATGCATCCTCTCTAAACCAGGCAGCATCCTGGTAAACCTCCTCTGCACCCTTTTCAACGCCTCCACATCCTTCCTATAATGAGGCGACCAGAACAGGACACAGTACTTTCACAGTGGCAGATACAAATGAGGCTGGGAAAAGGCTGTTCGACAGGCAAATGGATGGAGAGGTATGGACGATATGCAGGCAGTTTGGTTTAGGTTAATTTGGCTTAGGTTAATTTGGCGCTGTGCCCAGCACAGCCGAAGGGCCTGCTCCTGTGCCGCTGCTGTTCGAGGTTCTACCTCCGAGGTCCCCTGCTGCTCTCAATGTGACCCCATGTCTACATCCCCGCCGACCCGGGGTCCTTTCACACCCCCTTCCACCCCCACCCCACAAGCTTATCAGGAACACATCCCGGCTCTCCCCAAGGTAGTGTTTGAGGGAGGTGGGGGGCAGATCCAGACGTTCGACGTCCTCAGACGCCCCTTCCCTCCCTCCTTGTGTGAAGAGGGTGAGCCCCTCCTCGCTGAGGGACCTCCCAGCCCCCTTCCTCGCGCCCTCCCGACCAATGGGGAGAGTTGCCCCTCCGCCATTCCGTCCGTGGGATCTTGCGCTGCGCAAACCCCACCATCCTCCCCAGGCCCCGACCAATCCCAGCGGGCGAGAAGACCGTGCGAGGGTGAGATGGAACGTTACCTCCTATTGGACGGGCCGCGGATGACGTCACCGGGCGCAATGAGATGTTGACGTGACGATGGGATGGGTGGAAATGGTTTGAGGATGACAATGGTACATGCAGGAGAGAGAGCGGTGGTGAAAGGGTTAATACAAGTCGCCCACCCCCGTTCCCTCAAGAGGGCCATCTGCCCATCGGGCCTGTACTGGCCCACTCCCCCTTCCTCCTGAACCAGCCCTCCCACCAGCCCCTGCTCTCCCTGCCCCCAGCCCACCTCCTACTGCACCCCACCTCCCTCCCAACCCACACCCACACCCCCTCCCTCCCACTCCCCACCCCTTTCCTCCCTCCTGCCCACTCCCCACCCCCTTCCACCCCAACCCCCCCACTCCCCACCCCTTTCCCTCCCACGCCACCCCCATGGAACTCCCCCACTCCCCCCACCACACTCCAACCCAAAGCTCCCACCCCTTCCCAACGCCTCGATTCAATCTCCCCTTAGACTGGCCACCACCCCCCAACCTCCCCCCCCTCCCCCCGAGAGTCTATCCGCCAGACGGGAGTCTCTCCTTCCCCCTCCGGACACACCCCCACCCCCCCGACATCCCCGCGGGCTCTGGACCTGCCCCCTGCTGACCCGCCCCCTCCCGCGGCCGCTGGAGGGGGGATCCCGGCGGAAGGCACTCACGCATCGAGAGGGTCCTGGTGGAAACGATACCGGAGTAATTGCCCTCGCCTTTCCCGTTGAAGGCGGCCACACGGATCTGGTACGGGGTGTAGGGATCCAATGCACTGACTCGGGAGCGTTCTGGGTGGGGGAGAGAGGGAGAGAGAGAGGGGGGAGAGAGGGGAGCCAGAGAGAGAGGGGGGAGACAGAGAGAAGGGGAGAGAGAGACGGGAGAAAGAGAGAGAGAGGGGGAGAGAGAGTAAGAAAGAGAGGGGGAGAGAGAGAGTGAGAGAGAGAGAGGGAGAGAGTGAGTGGCGGGACCTCCCAGTACAGCACCCACGTAAAACGCAGAGGACCCCCTCGCGTATGGGGTGCTCACAATCAAAGTCAAGTTCATTGTCCTACACGGTGGTGTAGCGGTCAGCGTAACATTATTACAGCGCCAGCGACCCGGGTTCAATTCCAGCCGCTGTCTGTGAGGAGTTTGTACGTTCTCCCTGTGTCTGTGTGGGTTTCCTCCGGGTGCTCCGGTTTCCTCCCGCATTCCAAAGACGTACGGGTTAGGAAGTTGTGGACGTGCTATGTTGGCGCCGGAAGCGTGGCGACACTTGTGGGCTGCCCCCAGAACACTCTACGCAAAAGATGCATTTCACTGTGTGTTTCGATGTACGTGCGACTAATAAACAACCGAGGTCCGTCTGACCTCTCCTTATATCTACGCAACCCCCCCACCCCTCCCCTACTCTTCCCCTCACTCCCCCCACCCCGACTCTCTCGCCCTCCCCCTCCCCGTGGCTTTTCCCACCCTCTGAGAGACCACCCCCCGGCGTTTACCGCGATCGATCCGCATCCGGTTCCACTCCCGCGTGGAATTCCGCCTCCACTCCAGCAGGTATCCCAGGATGGGGATCCCGCCGTCGTCGTCCGGCCCGGAGAAGGAGACCTCGATGGTGGTGGAGTGAGGGTCCGCTGTCACGTCCCGGGGGGGGCTCGGAATTCCTGGCAGGAGAAGAGAGCGGGAAGCAGCAGGAGGGGTGAGGAGGTGAGGTTGAGGGGGTTTCACTGGCAGCTGGGAGGGGACGGAGGTGCGGAACATCCCGGGACACTCTCCCTGCGAGCCCGTGGGATCCTCCTACCCCGGTTTCCTCCCAAGTGCGCCCCCACCCAGGCAAAAAAAGATGTGTGGGGTCAGCGGGTTAATCTCCCCTCCCTGGGTATGTGGGCGAGGGGTAGAATTATGGGGGGGGAGGGGAGAGATGTTGGGAATGTGGGGGGGGAGGAAGAGGGGGAAGGAAACGGGATCGGTGTGAGTGGGCCGGCACAGACTGTGTGGGCCAAAGGGTCTGTTCCCGTGCTGGGTGACTCCAGCCGGGATCCCAGGGCCCATATCGACCCCTCCCCCTCTCTTTCTCCCCCCACCCCACCCCCCCCCACCCCGCTTCTCCAACCCACCGCCCCGGCCAAGGATCAGGGTCACAGTCACATTTGTGCCTGTGGGATCTTGCTGTGCATATTTGCCCACCCTCCCCCAACGGTGGTAGGGGAGGGGGTCCCCGGGGTTAGGGGAGGGGTGGGTGGTGGGAGGGGAGGAGAGGGGGTCCGCCCCCACGGGTCACTGATTCCTGCCCTCACCTCCCTCACGAAGGATCAGGGTGCCGGACGCACTGCCCCGGGAGTTGCCGGCGTTGCATCTGTACTCCGAGAAATCCTCCGTGGAGTTCACCGGGAGCTGAGGGAGACAGGGAGGGAGGGTGAGTCAGGGCGAGGGAGAGGGAGGGAGAGGGAGGGAGTGTCAGGTAGGGAGAGGGAGAGGGCAGGGGGAGAGAGAGGGGGAGGGAGAGGGGGAAGGAGAGGGAGGGAGAAGCCACATCAGGGGAGCAGAGACGAGGGGGGTGGGGGGTGAGGTACAGACGTTAACCCGAGATTCCACAGGGGACCATCCCCCCTCCTCCAAGATCACTCGGCCCCTCTACTCCATGCTGACCTGCTCCACCCCCGTCCCCACACAGTGACAGTTCCCCAGTCCCCACCTCCCCCCCGTCTCCGTGACCCCCTCCCTCCCCTACACCCCTCCCTGTCTCTGTGACCCCCCTCCAGCCCCCACACCACTCCCCGTCACTGTGACCCCCTCCCTCCCCTACACCCCTCCCCGTCTCTGTGACCCCCCTCCAGCCCCCACACCACTCCCCGTCACTGTGACCCTCCACACCAGACTGACCTGGAGGACACTCCTGATCTGCGTCGAGTTCTCGGAGAGGAAGACGCGACCGCTGCCCCCAAGATCCGATCCGCTCCGGCTCCAGGTGATCTCCGCCCTGGGATAGGACCAGAATGTGCAGGAGAGGTTGACGGGGTTTCCCAGCCAGCTGTACAGGAGGTGGGGGTCCACAGGGACGAAGATGGGGACGTCTGTAACCAATGAGGTCACTGTCACAGTGTTGGACACAGAACGGGAACAGACCCTTCTGTCCATCGAGTACCCCTCCCGCGGCGCTCCCACCTCACCGCCCCTCCCACAGCGCTCCCACCTCACCGCCCCTCCCACAGCGCTCCCTCCTCACCGCCCCTCCCACAGCGCTCCCACCTCACCGCCCCTCCCACAGCGCTCCCTCCTCACCGCCCCTCCCACAGCGCTCCCTCCTCACCGCCCCTCCCACAGCGCTCCCTCCTCACCGCCCCTCCCACAGCGCTCCCACCTCACCGCCCCTCCCACAGCGCTCCCTCCTCACCGCCCCTCCCACAGCGCTCCTTCCTCGCCACCCCTCCCACAGCGCTCCCTCCTCGCCACCCCTCCCACAGCGCTCCCTCCTCACCGCCCCTCCCACAGGTCTCCTTGGACACTCACGATTGACATTGACTTTGATTGGCAGGTCTTTCTCTACCTGCCTCTCTGCGATGGTTCCAACACATTGGTACGTTCCTGCGTCCGACGCCTGGATGTTTTTGATCACCAGGTTCCCGGTGGAGTCGATCGTGTAACGTTCTACATGACAAACAATAAGGTGTTACACCTCTGGCACTGTGGGAGCACCGTGCACGGTTCCCGGTCTCCGTATCCCTGGGTCACACCCACCCCGGGAGCACAGTGCACAGTTCCAGTCTCCATATCCCTGGGTCAGACCCACACCGGGAGCACCGTGCACAGTTCCGGTCTCCGTATCCCTGGGTCAGACCCACACCGGGAGCACAGTGCACAGTTCCAGTCTCCATATCCCTGGGTCAGACCCACACCGGGAGCACCGTGCACAGTTCCGGTCTCCATATCCCTGGGTCAGACCACCCCGGGAGCACCGTGCATAGTTCCGGTCTCCGTATCCCCGGGTCAGACCCACACCAGGAGCACCGTGCACAGTTCCGGTCTCCGTATCCCCGGGTCAGACCCACACCGGGAGCGCCGTGCACAGTTCCGGTCTCCGTATCCCTGGGTCAGACCCACACCGGGAGCACCGTGCACAGTTCCTGTCTCCGTATCCCTGGGTCAGACCCACACCGGGAGCACTGTGCACAGTTCTGGTCTCCGTATCCCTGGGTCAGACCACACCGGGAGCACCGTGCACAGTTCCGGTCTCCATATCCCTGGGTCACACCCACACCGGGAGCACTGTGCACAGTTCCGGTCTCCGTATCCCCGGGTCAGACCCACACCGGGAGCGCCGTGCACAGTTCCGGTCTCCGTATCCCTGGGTCAGACCCACACCGGGAGCACCGTGCACAGTTCCAGTCTCCGTATCCCTGGGTCAGACCCACACCGGGAGCACCGTGCACAGTTCTGGTCTCCGTATCCCTGGGTCAGACCACACTGGGATACAATTGTACCTGATTGGTGGATCTTCTTCTGCGGATGTCTCCAGGACACAACGGGTATGGGAATACCAGACACATGGCATTTCACAAGTGCATCAGAACCCTCTTCGAACTCCTGGACCGGGAGCAGATGATTGAAAATAGGGTCCTCTGCCAAGGGAAAGAAACATTCACTGTGCAAACCTCGGGGAGAACGCCACACTGTGGGAGGGGCGGCGAGTTGTTCACTGGTCAGTACGTCCCCTACTGCCGGTCATTGTGCTGTGGGAGTCGGACGTTGCGGTTTCCCGGGCGCTGGGGATTCGATGACCTGATGGTGAGAGACTTACGTATAACACTGATGGTGATCGACTTCCTAATCTCAGCGTCGGTGTCCTCGTTGGCTCGGCACAAGTACATCCCCCCCACCTCTGGCACGGCAGCGATGATATGCAGCTGAGACGTGTATTCATCCCCTGTCACCCTGGTGTGCTCACTCTCCTCCACCTCGTCCTCTTCAGCGTTGTACCAGGCGATGGAGTCAACATCCCCTCCTTCAGCTGTGGCAGGGACAGTGGTCAGAGCCAGGCCGAGAGGGGTGTGTGTGTGTGTGTGTGTGTGTGTGTGTGTGTGTGTGTGTGTGTGTGTGTGTGTGTGTGTGTGTGTGTGTGGGACTTGTCCCCCAGTGAGGGTGTGTGTGTGTGTGTGTGTGTGTGTGTGTGTGTGTGTGTGTGTGTGTGGAAGGGAGGGTGTGCGAGATGTGTGTGCGCAAGAGGTGCATTTGCAAGAGAGCTGTGTGTGTACAAGGTGTGTGTGAGGGCGAGAGGTGTGTGTGTGAGGGCGAGGTGTGTGTGTGTGTATGAGGGCGAGAGGTGTGTGAGGGCGAGAGGCGTGTGTGAGGGCGAGAGGCGTGTGTGAGGGCGAGAGGCGTGTGTGAGGGCGAGAGGTGTGTGTGAGGGCGAGAGGTGTGTGTGAGGGTGAGAGGTGTGTGTGAGGGCGAGGTGTGCGCAATCACTGACCTTTGCAGATGATAGTCATGCTCTCTCCCAGCCGGACATTCCCACTTGCCGGATTGACACTGAGCTTCACGGCCCCTGTGAAATCAGAAACACAAACCATTGGGTGCCCACACCACACGCTGCACCCAATCAACTACAGGGCTCTTGCTAAACACAACACCCTATCGGGAGACCCCCCCCCCCCACTTCAGGGTCCCCGAGGGAGAGAATCCCCCTTTAATCGGGGTCCCTGAGGGAGAGAGACCCCCCTTTTTAATCAAGGTCCCTGAGGGAGCAAGAGACCCCCTCTTTAAACAGGCTCCCCGAGGGAGAGAGACCCCTTCTTTTAACGGGGTCTCCAAGGAAGAGACCCCCTCTTTAATCGGGGTCCCCGAGGGAGAGAGTACGAGACACAGAGCGGGCGCTTCTTCAGGGCTTACGGAGAGTGAATCGACTTCAACAACCATCTGTGTGAGTGACCCCCCCCCCCCCAGCTCCCCCTCTACCTCCCATTAACTCTGTCCCAGGACAGCATTCCGGACCGTCCCTTCTTTCGCTGCCCTTGCCCGCAGTTCGGAGGAATCCAGCTTCTGTCCGGGGCGGGTGGTGGCGGGGGTGGGGGTGGTGGTTGCCTGCGACTGGGATCTCAGCCAGACCCGCAGTGCGCCTTGTCATTCGGAAATTAGCAGAGGAAACAATTGATAAGTTCAGCCCTGCAATCGCTGGTCCCCAGAGAGGCCTGCCTTTCCGGCTGACAAGGACTCCTCTGGTAGTGGCCCCCACATGGTGGTGTCGGGGGGGTGGTGTGGGGTGGAGGGAGCAGTCAGGATTCCTCCAAGGAGGGTGCGATCTAGGGAGGGATTTAATAGGGGTCCCTGTTGAGCAGACACCCACTTTAAAAAGGAACCAGGAGAGAGCGAGAGAGAGAGAGATATTCCCCCTTTAAAAAGGATCTCTGATAGAGAAGGACTTTGCCTTTAATGGGGTCTCTGATGGGGAGAGATCCCCCTCTTAAAAGGGAGCTCCTGAAGGGGAGCAACCCCATGTGAGGGTCCCAGAGAGAGAGAGAAAGATTCTCTCTTCAAAAGGATGGGGAGAGGGTCTCCTGACTAAAAAAACGTGCACCAGAGACAATCCCATTTCAAAAGAGACCCTTTGAAGGGAGAGACTGTCCCTTCAAAAGGGGTCCCAGAGAGAGAGAGAGGGGAGAGAGAGAAAGAGAGAGAGAGAGAGAGAGAGAGAGAGAGAGAGAGAGAGAGAAAGAGAGACAGGAGAGGGAGAGAGAGAGGGGAGAGAGAAAGAGAGAAGGGAGAGAGAGAGAAAGGGAGAGAGAGAGACAGGAGAGGGGAGAGAGAGAGACAGGAGAGGGGAGAGAGAGAGACAGGAGAGGGGAGAGAGAAAGAGAGAGAGAAGGGGAGGGAGGGAGAGAGAGAGGGGAGAGAGAGAAAGAAAGAGAGAGACAGGAGAGAGAGGGGAGAGAGAGAAGGGAAGAGAGAGAGAAGGGGAGAGAGAGAGAAAAGGGGGAAGAGAGAGAAAAGGGGGAAGAGAGAGAAAAGGGGGAAGAGAGAGAAAAGGGGGGGAGAGAGAAAAGGGGGGGAGAGAGAAAAGGGGGAGAGAGAGAAGGGGAGAGAGAGAAGGGGAGAGAGAGAAGGGGAGAGAGAGAAGGGGAGAGAGAGGGGAGAGAGAGGGGAGAGAGAGAGGGGAGAGAGAGGGGAGAGAGAGGGGAGAGAGAGAGGGGAGAGAGAGAGGGGAGAGAGAGAGGGGAGAGAGAGAGGGGAGAGAGAGAGAGAAGGGGGAGAGAGAGAGGGGAGAGAGAGAGGAGGGAGAGAGAAGGGGGAGAGAGAGAGAAGGGGAGAGAGAGGAGGGAGAGAGAGAGGAGGGAGAGAGAGAGAGGGGGGAGAGAGAGGGGAGAGAGAGAAGGGGAGAGAGAGAAGGGGGAGAGAGAGAGAGGGGAGAGAGAGAGAGGGGAGAGAGAGAGAGGGGGGAGAGAGAGAGGGGGGAGAGAGAGAGGGGGGAGAGAGAGGGGAGAGAGAGAAGGGGGAGTGAGAGAGAAGGGGGAGAGAGAGAGGGGGCGAGAGAGAGAGGGGGCGAGAGAGAGAGGGGGCGAGAGAGAGAGAAGGGGGAGAGAGAGAGAAGGGGGAGAGAGAGAAGGGGGAGAGAGAGAAGGGGGAGAGAGAGAGAAGGGGGAGAGAGAGAGAAGGGGGAGAGAGAGAGAAGGGGGAGAGAGAGAGAAGGGGAGAGAGAGAGAAGGGGGAGAGAGAGAGAAGGGGAGAGAGAGAGGGAGAGAGAGAGAAGGGGGTGAGAGAGAGATAAGGGGTGAGAGAGAGAGAAGGGGGAGAGAGAAGGGGGAGAGAGAGAGAAGGGGGGAGAGAGAGAGAAGGGGGAGAGAGAGAGGGGGGAGAGAGAGAGAAGGAGAGAGAGAGAAGGGGAGAGAGAGAGAAGGGGGAGAGAGAGAAGGGGGGAGAGAGAAAAGAGAGAAGGGGAGAGAGAGAGAGGGTGAGAGACAGAAAGGAGAGAGAGATCCTCTCTTTAAAAGGTGTCTCTGATGGGGAGAGACATTCCCCACTAAAACATGTCCCTGAGAGAGATTCCCACTTTAAAAGGGGTCCCTTTGACATTCCCCCTTTAAAGGGAGGGAGGGTCCCTCGGAGTGAGATTCCCCCTTTACACGGGACCCTGATGGGGAGACTCCGCTCTCTGACACAGGGGGTCTCTCACCATGTTCCAGGAAGGACAGTCTCTCTCCGACCAACATCCCATGTGGTAGTCACACCCTGGCGACCACCAACGGGGTGACCCTCTCCAGTTAGAGCTCTCAGCGTGAGAGTCCTTCAAAAGGGGGTCCCCGGAAGAGGGTCACCCTCTCTCAGAATGAACTCCTCAGTAAAAGTCCCACTTGCTGAGCCCCCCGACAGAGAGAGAGCCCGTTTAAGTGGGGTTCCTGGTGACAACAATCTCCCCAGAGAAAAAAAGTTCTTAAAGGGAGACAGCCCCCCCCCTTTTAAAAAAAAGTTCCCTCATGAGGAATTTCATAAGGTAAAGGGGTTCTGAATGGGAGGGGGGCAAGGAGGGGGAGGGTTAGAGGGGGAAAGGAGGGGTGAGGGGGAGAAGGAGGAGGGAGAGTGGGAGATGGGAAAGGGGAGGAAGGGAGGGGAAGGGGGAGGGAGGGAGGGGAAGGGGGAGGGAGGGAGGGGGAAGGAGGGGTGAGAAGGGGAAGGGGAAGGAGGGGTGAGAAGGGGAAGGGGAGGGATGGTCGAGGGGAAGGGGAGGGGGAGGAGGGGAGGGAGAGAAGGAGGGAGGGGGGAGAGGGGAGAGAGGGAGGGAGAGGGGGGAGGGAGAGGGGGAAGGAGGGGTGAGAGGGGGAGGGGGAGATAGAGGGGAAGGGGAGGGAGGGTGGAGGGGGAGAGGGAGGAGGGGAGGGGGAAGGAGAGGGAGAGGGGGAAGGAGGGGTGAGGGGGGAGGGAGAGGGGGAGGGTGGAGGGGAGGGAGGGGAAAAGAGAGCAAGGGGAGGGAGAGAGAGAGAGACAGATGTGTGTGTGTGTGTGTGAGACAGAGAGCATTAAAAGCCACCACTGTTGCCGAGAGCGCCGCTGAGCAATGGACCATGTAAATCACCCTGTCATCGATCCCGCCCACCCTCACCGGGAAACACAATGAGAAGTTAAAAATAATTCTGGCCGCACGGAATCTGAGCTCCACTTCTCCCTTGACCTGCTCATCCCTCCCCAGCCCCCACCTAGACAGACAGAGTCAACAATGGGCTGAGAATAGAAACCACTTCCGTCCCCAGCAACAACAATTGCCACTTGGGACAATGTCCCAATTCCAGATCTGGGCAGAGTATTGAGGCATTGTTGGGGAACTGAGAAAGAATGGAATTGCCGGTCACCTGGGAGCTCCAAGGACAATAGGATGGACGGGACAGTGTATTTTCAGACACAGCTTGAAGACTCTGCTAAATATAGCAATACTTTCACGGAGACGGCCAAGACTGTCCTGGCTAATCTCTCTGCACCGTCCGTCCCGCAGCGCGGCGCTCCCTCCTCGCCCCCCCTTCCCCTGGCGCTCCCTCCTCGCCGCCCCTCCCGCGGCGCTCCCTCCTCGCCGCCCCTCCCTCCTCGCCGCCCCTCCCGCGGCGCTCCCTCCTCGCCGCCCCTCCCGCGGCGCTCCCTCCTCACCTCACCTCCCGCGGCGCTCCCTCCTCACCGCCCCTCCCGCGGTGCTCCCTCCTCGCCGCCCCTCCCACGGCGCTCCCTCCTCACCTGCCCTCCCGCGGCGCTCCCTCCTCGCCGCCCCTCCCGCGGCGCTCCCTCCTCGCCGCCCCTCCCGCGGCGCTCCCTCCTCGCCGCCCCTCCCGCGGTGCTCCCTCCTCGCCGCCCCTCCCACGGCGCTCCCTCCTCACCTGCCCTCCCGCGGCGCTCCCTCCTCACCTCACCTCCTGCGGCGCTCCCTCCTCGCCGCCCCTCCCGCAGCGCTCCCTCCTCGCCCTCCCGCGGCGCTCCCTCCTCGCCGCCCCTCCCCACTTCCAACACATTCCATAATATCCTGATGGGAAAGTAACCTCCAACCTCACTGCTTTCAGAAGACGGTTCCCAATCTCTCCCACCCTCCCCACATGGAAACATTCCCGAACCTCAAACCAAGAACCCGGCTCCGAACTAGGGATTTTCCCAAGTCACAGACACCCCACAACATTCCCCCTCCAGATCCCTGGAGACACAGGTAGACAGGGCGATGAAGAAGGCATTCGGCACGCTGGCCTTCATCAGTCAGGACACTGAGTGCAGGAGTTGGGACGTCCCGTTACAGCCGTACGAGGCGTCGGTGAGACCGCACTTGGAGCACTGTGCGCAGTTCTGGTCGCCCAGCTATAGGAGGGACATCACTGAGCTGGAGAGGGGGCAGGAAAGGTTAACGGGGACGTTCTCGGGACTGGAGGGCTCGAGTTATAAGGAGAGGTTGGACAGGCCGGGACTGTTTTCCCTGGAGCGAAGGAGGCTGCGGGGGACCTCAGGAGGTAACCCAGGGGGTGAAAGGGAGAAGATGCAGACTCCATATACACACACACACACACACTCACTCTTTGGGGAACGGGTCCCACACACAGAGCGCTGGAGGTCGGATTTGCCCAATTAACCTCTGCCCGCTGGAAGCCCCCAAAACACCTCCCCACCCACACCTGCTGCACCAGGACACTGCTCAGCCCCCCCATGTCTGCCCCAGCTCCCGCTCCCCCCCCTCACCTCCTCTCCCTCTGCATGTGTAGTATGAACAGTGCAACAGCGAGACACCCCCAGCACCCACAAAAACACCATCCGCAAACCAAACCGTGAACATTTTACCTTGTGCAGAGTTGACCAGCAACAGGAGGCCGGTGTAGATACTGAAATGGAGCAGCATGTTGTCCCTCTCTCTATTTCTCCCCTCTTTCCTACCCCACTGCTCTCTATTCTCCCTCTCTCTATTTCTCTATTCTACCCTCTATTTCTCTACTCTCTCTATTTCTCTCTTGCACTCCCTCTGTATTCTCTATTTCTCCCTATTTTCTCTCTCTATCTCTGTTCTCTTACTCTCCTCCCTCTCCCCGTTCTCTCTTTCTCTCTCTGTACCTCTCTCTATTCTCTCTCAGTCTGTTCTCTCTCTATTCTCTGTCTATTCTCTCTCTCCCTCTCTCTCTGTATCTCTCTCTATTCTCTCTGAGTGTTCTCTCTCTTCCTCTCTCTCTCTCTGTACCTCTCTCTCTATTCTCTCTCAGTGTCTGTGCTCTCTGTCTCTCTCTGTAGAGCATACAGACTGCTGCTCAGGGACCGATGATTTTGCACTGTGTGGAGCCCAAACATGAGCGTGTGCCTATATATTGCCTGTAGTTTGGCCACCAACAGCCCTGCTTCCTTCCTTGACCCCTCCTAGCCTGCCTTATCTCCCATCTCCGGCACCACCAGCCCCCAGTAGGGCCACGTAACACCCCCTGTGATGTGGCCCAGGCGCCAGCCCGGTCTCCGCCCCAGTCACAGAGGGTCCAGCGTTTACTGACACCGGCGGCGGGCCGTGGGGCATGGGTCCCGGGCTCTGGTGGGGGGGGGGGGGGGGGGCTGCAGGTGGAGCACAGTGGTCCACGCGTCCGGGAAGGTGTAGGGGCCGGTGCACATGGACAGAGAGACACAGAGAGACACATGGACACACAGACACACCGACACAGAGAGAGACACACGGACACAGAGAGAGAGACACACACACACGGACACACAGACACAGACACAGAGACACACCGACACAGAGACAGAGAGAGAGAGACACACACAGACACACGGACACAGAGACACAGAGAGAGACACACACAGACACACGGAATCAGAGACACACGGACACAGAGACGCATGGATTCAGAGACGCAGAGGGAGAGACACAGAGAGACACACACGGACACAGAGACACACGGACACACAGACACAGAGAGAGACACGCGGACACAGACACACGGACACATTGACACAGAGAGAGACACACAGACACAGACGCATGGACACACAGACACAAGAGACACAGAGAGACACACGGACACAGAGACACATGGATTCAGAGACACAGAGGGAGAGACACACAGACACAGAGACACAGAGAGACACGGACACAGGGACGCATGGATTCAGAGATGCAGAGGGAGAGACACAGAGACACAGAGAGACACACGGACACAGAGACGCATGGATTCAGAGACGCAGAGGGAAAGACACACAGACACAGAGACGCACACGGACACAGAGACGCACACGGACACAGAGACACGGACATGGAGATGCAGCGAGAGAGACAGAGAGACACACACAGAGCCAGACACAGAGAGAGAGACACACAGACACAAAGACGCAGAGACACACACACAGACAGAGGCAGTCTGACTGAGAGACAGAGAGAGAGAGACACACACACACACACAGAGAAAGAGACAGAGAAATGGAGATGAACACAGGTAGAGATAGACAGAGGTAGAGGTGGGGACACACTGTGATGGACAGGGTCACACAGTAGGGACACACTGACGGACAGGGTCACACCGTGGGGGACACACACAGTGATGGACAGGGTCACACGGTGGGGACACACACGGTGACGGACAGGGACACACAGAGGGGACACAGACACTGGCATGACAAGGGTAGTTGGCAGACAGATATCGACCTGGGGACAGACACAGAGACACAGGGAAGCAGATGTAAAGGGAGAGACTGACAGAGACACACACACGCACACACATTTACACACACTCACACATTTCTCACACACACTCTCTCGTAAATTCTGTCACACACACTCTTTCACACATTCACACACTCACACACATTTATACACACACCCACACACACAAAACACACAATCACACTCAGAAACACTCTCAATCTCACAAACACACACTCACACATACACCCACCCACACACAATCTCTCAGTCACCCACACTCTCACACACACACTTTCCCATAAACACACTCCCACACACTCCCACACACACTCACACATGCCCCAACAGACACACATACACATATGCTCACAGACACACTCTCACATACACACTCTCTCACAGACACACACATACTCTCTCTTACACACACACGCGCACACACACACTAATGCACATGCACACACACACACACACACCAGACACACTGGGCTACAGATGCAGAGACACACACACACACACACACACACACACACACACACACACACACACACACACACACACACACACACACACACACACACACACACACTGGGCTACAGATGCAGACACACACATCTACCTGTGCACCAGAAGGGATGCTCCAGTCAGGAAACTGGGAATTCCATCAGTGAGTCCACCATCCGCCCATCTCCCTCCAGAACCGAGTGCCCAGACACACCCACCCTTCCCCCCGTCCCATTGCCCCCCTCAACCTCCTGATGCAACCTGTGGCACACACACAGCCCTCAGTAACTCCTTCCTTGCAGCAGTCCGTCCTGCACCCTGTCAGACATAAACCGCCAGCACTCTGTGAAATTATGCCCAGGATTCCTACCAGAGACCATTAGTATGTGTCAAAGAGATTGACAGACCCAATTCCACAGGCTTCAGACCACGCAAGCACCCCCCCCCCTGTAGCTAGAGAACCGTCTCTCGCTTTCCTACATATTGCCAGCACTAATTTTGCAGGGCTACCAACCCCAATAAATAACTTCATGGGCGATTCATCCCAAACACAGAGGCAATCCGCGGGAGTGGGTTACAGGCTGGGGTCTGATCCAGGGGTTCGGGGGGTTTATATATAGAATGACAGGTCCCCGGGAGTGGGTTACAGGCCGGGATCTGATCCAGGGGTTCAGGGGGGTTTATATATAGAATAACAGATCCCCGGGAGTGGGTTACAGGCCGGGACCTGATCCAGGGGTTCGGGGGGTTTATATATAGAATAACAGGTCCCCAGGAGTGGGTTACAGGCCGGGATCTGATCCAGGGGTTCGGGGGGGTTTATATATAGAATAACAGATCCCCGGGAGTGGGTTACAGGCTGGGATCTGATCCAGGGGTTCGGGGGGGTTTATATATAGAATAACAGATCCCCAGGAGTGGGTTACAGGCCGGGATCTGATCCAGGGGTTCGGGGGGGTTATATATAGAATAACAGATCCCCGGGAGTGGGTTACAGGCCGGGATCTGATCCAGGGGTTCGGGGGGTTTATATATAGAATAACAGGTCCCCGGGAGTGGGTTACAGGCCGGGATCTGATCCAGGGGTTCGGGGGGTTTATATATAGAATAACAGGTCTCCGGGAGTGGGTTACAGGCCGGGATCTGATCCAGGGGTTCGGGGGGTTTATATATAGAATAACAGGTCCCCGGGAGTGGGTTACAGGCCGGGATCTGATCCAGGGGTTCGGGGGGTTTATATATAGAATAACAGGTCCCCAGGAGTGGGTTACAGGCTGGGATCTGATCCAGGGGTTCGGGGGGGTTTATATATAGAATAACAGGTCCCCGGGAGTGGGTTACAGGCTGGGATCTGATCCAGGGGTTCGGGGGGGTTTATATATAGAATAACAGATCCCCGGGAGTGGGTTACAGGCTGGGATCTGATCCAGGGGTTCGGGGGGTTTATATATAGAATAACAGGTCCCCGGGAGTGGCTCACAGCCTGGGATCTGATCCAGGGGTTCGGGGGGTTTATATATAGAATAACAGGTCCCCGGGAGTGGGTTACAGGCTGGGATCTGATCCAGGGGTTCGGGGGGTTTATATATAGAATAACAGATCCCCGGGAGTGGGTTACAGGCTGGGATCTGATCCAGGGGTTCAGGGGGGTTTATATATAGAATAACAGATCCCCGGGAGTGGGTTACAGGCTGGGATCTGATCCAGGGGTTCGGGGGGTTTATATATAGAATAACAGGTCCCCGGGAGTGGGTTACAGGCTGGGATCTGATCCAGGGGTTCGGGGGGTTTATATATAGAATAACAGGTCCCCGGGAGTGGGTTACAGGCTGGGATCTGATCCAGGGGTTCGGGGGGTTTATATATAGAATAACAGGTCCCCGGGAGTGGGTTACAGGCTGGGATCTGATCCAGGGGTTCGGGGGGTTTATATATAGAATAACAGGTCCCCGGGAGTGGGTTACAGGCTGGGATCTGATCCAGGGGTTCGGGGGATTTATATATAGAATAACAGGTCCCCGGGAGTGGGTTACAGGCTGGGATCTGATCCAGGGGTTCGGGGGATTTATATATAGAATAACAGGTCCCCGGGAGTGGGTTACAGGCTGGGATCTGACCCAGGACAAGAGGAGCAGCCTTCCTTTGGCAGCCAGCCCCAGCATGCGGACAGCCAGCGTGCGTCCCGGTGCTGGGGGTGGATCGATGGCAGGGAGTCGGGTCCAGGACAAACGTGACAGAGGAAGCAGGCAGCTCTCGTCACGAGACAGCCCGGAATGAAGCAGGGACGTGGAAAGTCCTTCAGAGGTTTCCTGCCTCATTATCAGCGGGACCAGATGTTATCGCTGTCACAGAGCATGGTGTGTGTGTGTGTGCATGCGTGTGTGTGTGTCTGCATGTGTGTGTGTGTGTGTGTGTCTGCATGTGTGTGTGTGTGTGTGTGTCTGCATGTGTGTGTGTGTGCATGCATGTGTCTGTGTGTATGTGTCTGTGATTGTGTATGTGTGTGTATTTGTATGTGTTTGCGTGTCTGTGTGTATGTGTGTGTGTCTGTGTGCATGTTTGTGTATGTTTGGTGTTTGTGTGTCTGTGTGTCTGTGTGTGTGTGTCTGTGTGCATGTTTGTGTATGTTTGGTGTATGTGTGTGCGTGACTCTGTGTGTGAGTGTGTGTGTGCGTGTGCGTGTGAGACGCATGGGGGTGGGGATGAAGGTCGTACTGCAAGAACTGGGTGTGATGCATGGCCTCCTCCCACTCCTGGTCAGGGAAAGGAGTGGGTGTCTCTCATCGAACCCCCCCCAGAGCAGAGGGCAGACAGTGGCTGATGCGGAACAATCTCCCCAGCTGATCTTGGCCGCCGACAATTCCCAGCTACATTACTCTTGATTCATAAAATTACCAAACGATTGTCACGGTACATTTACCTCCCACAAATCCCAGGACAGCACAGATTATGTTAGTCTGCGCAACAGCATTCTGAGAATGGCTTTCACGTCCAGAAATATAACACCCCTCCCGCAGCGCGGCGCTCCCTCCTCACCGCCCCTCCCACAGCGCGGCGCTCCCTCCTCACCGCCCCTCCCACAGCGCGGCGCTCCCTCCTCACCGCCCCTCCCACAGCGCGGCGCTCCCTCCTCACCGCCCCTCCCGCAGCGCTCCCTCCTCACCGCCCCTCCCACAGCGCGGCGCTCCCTCCTCACCGCCACTCCCGCAGCGCTCCCTCCTCACCGTCCCTCCCGCAATGCTCCCTCCTCACCGCCCCTCCCGCAGCACGGTGCTCCCTCCTCACTGCCCCTCCCACAGCATGGCTCTCCCTCCTCACCGCCCCTCCCGCAGCACTCCCTCCTCATCGTCCCTCCCACAGCGCTCCCTCCTCACCGCCCCTCCCGCAGCGCTCCCTCTTCACCGCCCCTCCCGCAGCGCTCCCTCCTCATCGTCCCTCCTGCAGCGCTCCCTCCTCACTACCCCTCCCTGAGTTTCCCTGCCTCTGCTGACACTGTGGACATTCTGGGCCAACATTCACCGTCACAACATCTGGATCCAGTGGTCAGTCGATCCAACCTGTGCTACGTTTATTAATTCCCACAACATGTGTCCTGACTGTGACTTTGTGACTCCCCATAGCCCCAACACCATCTACAAATTCACCTGCAACACCACTGTCATCGGACGGATCACCGGCGGTGACGGGTCGGCGTCCCGGAGCGAGATGGGACACCTGGGTGAGCGGTGCCCCAACAACAACCTCTCGCTCGATGTCAGTGAAACGAAAGAGCTGATGGTTGACCTCAGGATGGGGAAGGAGGGTGAACATGTGCCGGTCTACGTTGGGGGAAATCGGCGGTGGGGAGGGTCAGCAGCTTCAAATTCCCGGGCGTTTATGTATCGGACGACCTGTCCCGGGCCCAGTACATAGACCCCATCACAAGGAAGGCGCGCCAGTGTCTTTACTTTCTCAGGAGGTTCGGCTTGTCACCGAACACTCGAACAAACTTCTACAGATGTCCCGTTGGAAGTGTCCTGACCGGTTGCATCACGGTCTGGGATGGCGATTCAAACGCACAGGAACGTAAGAAGCTGCAGGGAGTAGTGGACTCAGCCCCAATACATCACGGGCACATCCCTCCCCACTGTCGGTGGTATCTACAGGAGGCACTGCCTCAGGAAGGCAACGTCCGTCATCAAAGGTCCCCCCACCATCCGAGCCGTGCCGTCTTCTCGCAGCTCCCATCGGGCAGGAGGTACAGAAGCCTGAAGTCCCCACACCACCAGGTTCAGGAACAGCGACTTCCCTTCAACCATTCGATTCTTGAACCGACCGGCACAACCCTAATCACTGCCTCAGTACAGCAACACCGGGACCGCTCTGCACTGCAATGCACATTATTTTTGTTCTAATTGGCTTCTTCCTTGTATAATTCATGTTTAATTCATGTTTTTCTTGTGAATGTTGTGTCTCTGATGTTCTGTCCCTGTGACGCTGCTGCAAGGAAGTTTTTCATTGCACCCGTGCACACATGGACTTGTGCGTCTGACAGTAAACTCGACTTTTGCTCCTCACCACCCCTTCTCCCTCCTCGCCACCCCTCCCGTGACGTGATGCTCCCTCCTCACCCCTCTGCCTGGGGACTAAAGATTACAGGAACTGTTGTGTTCAGGAAGGATGTGGCAGCAACAGAGAGAGTGCAGAAGAGATGCCCCAGGACGTTGCCTGGAACGGAGGGCTGTCGTTACAAGGAGGGAACTTCGAACAGTACAGCACAGGAACAGGCCCTTCGGCCCACAAAACCTCACAGGAGGGGCAGCGAGGAGGGAGCGCCGTGCCCTGGGAGGGGCTTCAGGCACGGTGGTGTAGCGGTTAGCATAACGCTATTACAGCGGCAGTGACCCGGGTTCAATTCTGGCCGCTGTCTGTGAGGAGTTTGTACGTTCTCCCCGTGTCTGCGTGGGTTTCCTCCAGGTGCTCCGGTTTCCTCCCACATTCCAAAGATGTACAGGTTAGGAAGTTGTGGGCATGCTAAATTGGCGCCGGAAGCGTGGCGACACTTGTGGGCTGCCCCCAGAACACACTACACAAAAGATGCATTTCACTGTGTGTTTCGATGTACACATGACTAACAAAGAAATCTTATCTTAAACTCCAGAACTAATCCCCTCTGCCTACACAGTGTACGTCTCCCTCCACTCCCTGCACATCCATGTGCCTGCGAGCCTCTTAAACCCCTCTGCCTCCACCCCCACCCCTGGCAGCACATTCCAGGCACCCACCGCTCTCTGTGTAAAAAAACTTGCCCCACACATCTCCTCTGAACTTTCCCTCCTCTCACCTTAAATGCACACCCTCTAGTATTAGACATTTCGACCCTGGGGGAAAAAGATCCCAGCTGTCTACTCTATCTGTGCCTCCCATAATTTTATAAACCTCTATCAGGTCTCCCCTCAGCCTCCGCTGCACCAGAGAAAACAACACAAGTTTGTCCGACCTCTCCTTATAGCTCATGCTCTCTAATCCAGGCAGCATCCTGGTGAACCTCTCCCGCACCCTCTCTGAAGGCCCCACACCCTTCCTGTAACGGGGCGACCAGAACCACGCGTGATACTACGAGTGCAGCCCAACCAGAGTTTTATACAGCCGCATCGGTTCGAGATCGTTCCCCAGTGGGACGGGAGGTGCCCGTGGTTTGAACACCGCCCAACCCCCCCACCCCCCAAAGACCCTGATGCGTTCCCAGTCGGGACAAGGTTGTCCAGAGGGGCCGGGGATCAATAGATCCCGCCTGAGGTGGACATTGGGGAGGACAATGTGTTCCACAGCTGTGGCAGAGGTCTTCCCCGGGGAGCGGCAATGGACAGTCCTCCTGTCTGCGTCTGGTACACCCAGTGCTTATATCTTCAGCACCATTGTTTAAGCAACAGCCGCTGAGGAAGTGCCGAGGGCTTCTGGAACACTCCGTGCTCCTGGATCCAGGATCGGACAGCAGGAGGGGGACACAGCTCCCTGGAGCCAGCTCTGCCACTCAGAATGATGCTGGCTGAGAAATCAGTGGCTCTGTCCCATGTCTTGTGATGGTGGCGCAGCAGGTAGAGACACCGGCTTACGGCTCAGAAGACCCAGGTTCAATCCCCACCTCCGGCGCTGTGTGTGTGTGTGTGTGTGTGTGTGTGTGTGTGTGTGTGTGTGTGTGTGTGTGTGTGTGTGTGAGACCCGTCCCCGTGAGGGTCTGTGTGTGTGTGTGTGTGTGGGACCATCCCCCAGTGAGGGTGTGTGTGTGTGTGTGTGTGTGTGTGTGTGTACGCGCGCGTGACCCGTCCCACAGTGAGGGTCTGTGTGTGTGTGTGTGAGAGACACGTCCCCCAGTGAGAGTCAGTGTGTGTGTGTGTGTGTGTGTGTGTGTGTGTGTGTGTGACCGTCCCCCAGTGAGGGTCAGTGTGTGTGTGTGTGTGTGTGTGTGTGTATGTGTGTGTACGCGCGCGTGTTGACCCGTCCCACAGTGAGGGTCAGTGTGTGTGTGTGTGTGTGTGTGGGACCATCCCCCAGTGAGGGTGGGTGGGTGTGTGTGTACGCGCGCGTGACCTGTCCCACAGTGAGTGTGTGTGTGTGTGTGTGAGAGAGACACGTCCCCCAGTGAGAGTCAGTGTGTGTGTGTGTGTGTGTGTGTGTGACCGTCCCCCAGTGAGGGTCTGTGTGTGTGTGTGTGTGTGTGTGTGTGTGTACGCGCGCGTGTGACCCGTCCCACAGTGAGGGTCAGTGTGTGTGTGTGTGTGTGTGTGTGTGTGTGTGTGTGTGTGTGTGTGTGTGTGTGTGTGTGTGTGTGTGTGTGTAGTCTGCATCTTCTCCCTGTGCCCCCTGGGTTTTCCCAGGGACTCCACTTTCCTCCCACATCCCAAAAGGAAAAATTCGGATGGATCAATCATCTGCTGTGAATCGCCCCCACCCCTTGGTGTCTGTGTGGGTTGAGGGGTGATGTCTGGGGGTGTGTTGTGTGAAATGGTTCTTTTCAGCCTTAAGGATGAAGGACTCTGGACACGAGCTTTGGAGGTCAAAACTAGGTTAATCATAAAGGCAAACGTGGGGACAGACACACACTCACACACACGCCGGAGACCGTGAACGTGAGGGGGGAATCGCAACTAGGATAAGATACACTCACACACAAGCACACAATAACAATGCACAACTTCAGGATATAACACTTAATGCTTGACCCACACTAACACTGCCTGGAATCTGAGTGAAACACTCCCAAACCACGTGGTGATGCAGTCTTACCAGTGATCTCTGCAGTGTTGTCTCACTACACCTGGGGTTATCAAAGAGGGAAGGGCTAGGGGATTGCAACCCTTTTTATGGTGCTAGGAGGCTAGGTGGAGGCTCACTGAGTGATTTAAACGGGCCAATGGTTTGGGGGTCAAGGACAAAGGTGCCTGCCACAGCCAATGGTCAGGTAAGTTCAGAGACAAAAGGTACTCTTACACCTGAGGGGTGGGTGGAGCCACATCTTGATTGACAGTAGTGTCACTTCCGATCCGAGGAGCAATGCTGTCCTCTGGTCAGCAGGGGTCGGTGTCGTTACTGTCATGTGCTTTCTCACTACAGGGTGGGGGGGGGGCGGGGTCGATAGGAATGTGGGGAGTAGTAAAGTGGAATAATCCATGGAGATTCAGGGAATAATCTGGGAATGTGGGAAGAGTGCATTACTGGGAAAAATTAATGCAATGGGGTTGCTCTGTGAACTGGGATGGGTTGGGATGGGATGGGATGGGATTGTTTTGATGGAATGGGTTTGATGCGATGGGTTTGATGGGACGGGATGGGATGGGTTTGATGGAATGGGTTTGCTGGGATGGGATGGGATTGATGGGACGGGATGGGATGGGTTTGATGGGATGGGATGGGTTTGATGGGATGGGATTGATGGGTTGGGATGGGTTTGATGGGATGGGTTGGGTTTGATGGGTTGGGATGGGATGGGTTTGATGGGATGGGATGGGTTTGATGGGATGGGTTTGATGGGTTGGGATGGGATGGGTTTGATGGGATGGGATGGGTTTGATGGGATGGGTTGGGTTTGATGGGATGGGTTGGGTTTGATGGGATGGGATGGGTTTGATGGGTTGGGATGGGTTTGATGGGTTGGGATGGGTTTGATGGGTTGGGATGGGATGGGTTTGATGGGTTGGGATGGGATGGGTTTGATGGGTTGGGATGGGATGGGTTTGATGGGATGGGATGGGTTTGATGGGTTGGGATGGGATGGGTTTGATGGGTTGGGATGGGTTGGGTTTGATGGGATGGGTTTGATGGGTTGGGATGGGATGGGTTTGATGGGATGGGATGGGTTTGATGGGATGGGATGGGATGGGTTTGATGGGATGGGTTTGATGGGATGGGATGGGTTTTCTGGGATGGGTTTGATGGGTTGGGATGGGTTGGGTTTGATGGGATGGGATGGGATTGATGGGTTGGGATGGGATGGGATGGGATTGATGGGTTGGGATGGGATGGGTTGGATGCAATGGGATGGGATGGGTTGGATGCGATGGGATGGATTTGATGGGATGGGTTTGATGGGATGGGATGGGTTTGATGGGTTGGGATGGGTTTGATGGGTTGGGATGGGTTTGATGGGTTGGGATGGGTTTGATGGGATGGGATGGGTTTGATGGGATGGGATGGGTTTGATGGGTTGGGATGGGTTTGATGGGTTGGGATGGGTTTGATGGGATGGGATTAATTTGATGGGATGGGTTGGGTTTGATGGGTTGGGATGGGATGGGTTTGATGGGATGGGTTTGATGGGATGGGTTTGATGGGATGGGATTGATGGGTTGGGATGGGTTTGATGGGATGGGATGGGATGGGTTTGATGGGATGGGATGGGTTTGATGCAATGGGATGGGGTTGATGGGATGGGATTGATTTGATGGGATGGGATTGATTTGATGGGATGGGTTGGGTTTGATGGGATGGGTTGGGTTTGATGGGATGGGATTGATTTGATGGGATGGGTTGGGTTTGATGGGATGGGATGGGTTTGATGGGATGGGATGGGTTTGATGGGATGGGATTGATTTGATGGGATGGGTTGGGTTTGATGGGATGGGTTGGGTTGGATGGGATGGGTTGGGTTGGATGGGATGGGTTGGGTTGGATGGGATGGGTTGGGTTTGATGGGATGGGATGGGTTTGATGCGATGGGATGGGTTTGATGGGATGGGTTTGATGGGATGGGTTTGATGGGATGGGTTTGATGGGATGGGATGGTTTGATGGGATGGGTTTGATGGGATGGGTTTGATGGGATGGGTTTGATGGGATGGGATGGGATTGATTTGATGGGATCGGATGGGATGGGATTGATGGGTTGGGATGGGATGGGTTTGATGGGATGGGTTGGGTTTGATGGGATGGGATGGGATTAATGGATTGGGATGGGTTGGGTTTGATGGGATGGGATGGGTTGGGTTTGATGGGATGGGATGGGTTTGATGGGATGGGATGGGTTTGATGGGATGGGATGGGATTGATGGGTTGGGATGGGATGGGTTTGATGGGATGGGATGGGTTTGATGGGTTGGGATGGGATGGGTTTGATGGGTTGGGATGGGTTTGATGGGATGGGATGGGTTTGATGCAATGGGATGGGGTTGATGGGATGGGATTGATTTGATGGGATTGATTTGATGGGATGGGTTGGGTTTGATGGGATGGGTTGGGTTTGATGGGATGGGATGGGTTTGATGGGATGGGATTGATTTGATGGGATGGGTTGGGTTTGATGGGATGGGTTGGGTTTGATGGGATGGGTTGGGTTTGATGGGATGGGATGGGTTTGATGGGATGGGATGGGTTTGATGGGATGGGATGGGATGGGTTTGATGGGATGGGTTGGGTTTGATGGGATGGGATGGGTTTGATGGGATGGGATGGGTTTTCTGGGATGGGATGGGTTTGATGGGATGGGATGGGTTTGATGGGATGGGATGGGTTTGATGGGATGGGTTGGGTTTGATGGGATGGGTTGGGTTTGGTTTGATGGGATGGGATGGATTTGATGGGATGGGATGGGTTTTCTGGGATGGGATGGGTTTTCTGGGATGGGATGGGTTTTCTGGGATGGGTTGGGTTTGATGGGATGGGATTGATTTGATGGGATGGGTTGAGTTTGATGGGATGGGATGGGTTTGATGGGATGGGATGGGTTTGATGGGATGGGATGGGATGGGTTTGATGGGATGGGTTGGGTTTGATGGGATGGGATGAGTTTTCTGGGATGGGATGGGTTTTCTGGGATGGGATGGGTTTGATGGGATGGGTTGGGTTTGATGGGATGGGTTGGGTTTGATGGGATGGGATTGATTTGATGGGATGGGATGGGTTTGATGGGATGGGATTGATTTGATGGGATGGGTTGGGTTTGATGGGATGGGTTGGGTTTGATGGGATGGGATGGGATGGGTTTGATGGGATGGGTTGGGTTTGGTGGGATGGGATGGGTTTGATGGGATGGGATGGGTTTGATGGGATGGGATGGGATTGATGGGACGGGATGGGATGGGTTTGATGGGATGGATGGGTTGATGGGATGGGATTGATGGGTTGGGATGGGTTTGATGGGATGGGTTGGGTTTGATGGGTTGGGATGGGATGGGTTTGATGGGATGGGATGGGTTTGATGGGATGGGTTGATGGGTTGGGATGGGATGGGTTTGATGGGATGGGATGGGTTTGATGGGATGGGTTGGGTTTGATGGGATGGGTTGGGTTTGATGGGATGGGATGGGTTTGATGGGTTGGGATGGGTTTGATGGGTTGGGATGGGTTTGATGGGTTGGGATGGGATGGGTTTGATGGGTTGGGATGGGATGGGTTTGATGGGTTGGGATGGGATGGGTTTGATGGGATGGGATGGGTTTGATGGGTTGGGATGGGATGGGTTTGATGGGTTGGGATGGGTTGGGTTTGATGGGATGGGTTTGATGGGTTTGATGGGATGGGTTTGATGGGATGGGATGGGTTTGATGGGTTGGGCTGGGATGGGTTTGATGGGATGGGTTGGGTTTGATGGGATGGGATGGGTTTTCTGGGATGGGTTTGATGGGTTGGGATGGGTTGGGTTTGATGGGATGGGATGGGTTTGATGGGATGGGATTGATGGGTTGGGATGGGATGGGATGGGATTGATGGGTTGGGATGGGATGGGTTGGATGCAATGGGATGGGATGGGTTGGATGCGATGGGATGGATTTGATGGGATGGGTTTGATGGGATGGGTTTGATGGGTTGGGATGGGTTTGATGGGTTGGGATGGGTTTGATGGGTTGGGATGGGTTTGATGGGATGGGATGGGTTTGATGGGATGGGATGGGTTTGATGGGTTGGGATGGGTTTGATGGGTTGGGATGGGTTTGATGGGATGGGATTAATTTGATGGGATGGGTTGGGTTTGATGGGTTGGGATGGGATGGGTTTGATGGGATGGGTTTGATGGGATGGGATTGATGGATTGGGATGGGTTGGGTTTGATGCGATGGGATGGATTTGATGGGATGGGTTTGATGGGATGGGTTGGGTTTGATGGGATGGGATGGGTTTTCTGGGATGGGATTGATGGGTTGGGATGGGATGGGTTTGATGGGATGGGATGGGTTTGATGCAATGGGATGGGGTTGATGGGATGGGATTGATTTGATGGGATGGGATTGATTTGATGGGATGGGTTGGGTTTGATGGGATGGGTTGGGTTTGATGGGATGGGATTGATTTGATGGGATGGGATTGATTTGATGGGATGGGTTGGGTTTGATGGGATGGGATGGGTTTGATGGGATGGGATGGGTTTGATGGGATGGGATGGGTTGGGTTTGATGGGATGGGTTGGGTTGGATGGGATGGGTTGGGTTGGATGGGATGGGTTGGGTTGGATGGGATGGGTTGGGTTTGATGGGATGGGATGGGTTTGATGCGATGGGATGGGTTTGATGGGATGGGTTTGATGGGATGGGTTTGATGGGATGGGTTTGATGGGATGGGATGGGTTTGATGGGATGGGTTTGATGGGATGGGTTTGATGGGATGGGTTTGATGGGATGGGTTTGATGGGATGGGTTTGATGGGATGGGATGGGATTGATTTGATGGGATCGGATGGGATGGGATTGATGGGTTGGGATGGGATGGGTTTGATGGGATGGGTTGGGTTTGATGGGATGGGATGGGATTAATGGATTGGGATGGGTTGGGTTTGATGGGATGGGATGGGTTGGGTTTGATGGGATGGGATGGGTTTGATGGGATGGGATGGGTTTGATGGGATGGGATGGATTGATGGGTTGGGATGGGATGGGTTTTGATGGGATGGGATGGGTTTGATGGGTTGGGATGGGATGGGTTTGATGGGTTGGGATGGGTTTGATGGGATGGGATGGGTTTGATGCAATGGGATGGGGTTGATGGGATGGGATTGATTTGATGGGATTGATTTGATGGGATGGGTTGGGTTTGATGGGATGGGTTGGGTTTGATGGGATGGGATGGGTTTGATGGGATGGGATTGATTTGATGGGATGGGTTGGGTTTGATGGGATGGGTGGGTTTTGATGGGATGGGTTGGGTTTGATGGGATTGGATGGGTTTTGATGGGATGGGATGGGTTTGAGGGATGGGATGGGATGGGTTGATGGGAGGGTTGGGTTTGATGGGATGGGATGGGTTTGATGGTATGGATGGGTTTTCTGGGATGGGATGGGTTTGATGGATGGGATGGGTTTGATGGGATGGTTGGGTTTGATGGGATGGGTTGGGTTTGGTTTGATGGGATGGGATGGATTTGATGGGATGGGATGGGTTTTCTGGGATGGGATGGGTTTTCTGGGATGGGTAGGGTTTTCTTGGGATGGGTTGGGTTTGATGGGATGGGATTGAATTGATGGGCATGGGTTGAGTTTTTTGATGGGATGGGATGGGTTTGATGGGATGGGGATGGGTTTGATGGATGGGATGGGAGATGGGTTTGATGTGGATTGGGTTGGGTTTGAAGGGATGGGATGCGTTTTCTGGGATGGGATGGGTTTTCTGGATTGGATGAGTTTTGATGGGATGGGTTGGGTTTGATGGGATGGGATTGATTTGATGGGATGGGATGGGTTTGATGGGATGGGATTGATTTGATGGGATGGGTTGGGTTTGATGGGATGGGTTGGGTTTGATGGGATGGGATGGGTTTGATGGGATGGGATGGGTTTGATGGGATGGGTTGAGTTTGGTGGGATGGGATGGGTTTGATGGGATGGGATGGGTTTGATGGGATGGGATGGGTTTGATGGGATGGGATGGGTTTGATGGGATGGGTTGGGTTTGATGGGATGGGTTGGGTTTGGTTTGATGGGATGGGATGGATTTGATGGGATGGGATGGGTTTTCTGGGATGGGTTTGATGGGTTGGGATGGGATGGGTTTGATGGGATGGGATGGGTTTGATGGGATGGGTTTTCTGGGATGGGATTGATGGGTTGGGATGGGTTTGATGGGATGGGATGGGTTTGATGCGATGGGATGGGTTCGGTTTTCTGGGATGGGATTGATGGGTTGGGATGGGATGGGTTTGATGGGATGGGATGGGTTTTCTGGGATGGGATTGATGGGTTGGGATGGGATGGGTTTGATGGGATGGGATGGGTTTGATGTGATGGGATGGGTTGGGTTTTCTGGGATGGGATTGATGGGTTGGGATGGGATGGGTTTGATGGGATGGGATGGGTTTTCTGGGATGGGATTGATGGGATGGGATGGGTTTGATGGGATGGGATGGGTTTGATGTGATGGGATGGGTTGGGTTTTCTGGGATGGGATTGATGGGTTGGGATGGGATGGGTTTGATGGGATGGGATGGGATGGCTCCTATGTTATTTCGGGAACCCAGAGGACAAAATCGGGGAGGGGGTTGTCATACGGCACTGAGACAGACCCTTCAGCCCGAATCTCTGCTGGCCACCAATGCCCATTTGTGCCCATTCCCCATTCCCCTCCCCTCCCCCAATTCTACCCACCAGCACACACTGAGGGGGGGGTGTAATTCACAGCAGGCGATTAACCCACCTATCCCCACGAGTCTTTTTTTGGGATGTGGGAGGGAATCGGAGCCCCCGGGGGAAACGCACGGGTCACAGGGAGAGCATGCAGACTCCACACTCTGTCCCTCTTCCCCTCCCCTCTCATCTCAGTCTGACTCTCACTCTCTCTCGATCTGTCTGACTCTCCTCCCCTTTTGCTCTCCCTCTCCTCTCCATCTCCATAGAATCATAGAACAGTACAGCACAATACAG